>NC_069504.1:716333883-716341383 GCF_027579735.1 Bombina bombina
GCCGGATAGGAGGAAGACTTTGGAGCCTCTTCTGGACCGGATTATGGATCGCCAACCCCCGCTTGGGTTGGATGAAGATCTTGGAGCCAGGACGGATCGGTGATACCTGGATGGTGAAGACAAGGTAGGAAGATCTTCAGGGGCTTAGTGTTAGGTTTATTTAAGGGGGGTTTGGGTTAGATTAGGGGTATGTGGGTGGTGGGTTGTAATGTTGGGGGGGGGTATTGTATGTTTTTTTTTACAGGCAAAAGAGCTGAAATTCTTGGGGCATGCCCCGCAAAGGGCCCTGTTCAGGGCTGGTAAGGTAAAAGAGCTTGTAACTTTTTTAATTTAGAATAGGGTAGGGAATTTTTTATTTTGGGGGGCTTTGTTATTTTATTAGGGGGCTTAGAGTAGGTGTAATTAGTTTAAAATTGTTGTAATTTTTTTCTAATGTTTGTAAATATTTTTTTATTTTCTGTAACTTAGTTCTTTTTTATGTTTTGTACTTTAGCTAGTTTATTTAATTGTATTTATTTGTAGGAATTGTGTTTAATTTATTTATTGATAGTGTAGTGTTAGGTTAATTGTAGGTAATTGTAGGTAGTTTATTTAATTATTTTATTGATAGGGTAGTGTTAGGTTTAATTATATCTTAGGTTAGGATTTATTTTACAGGTAAATTTGTTATTATTTTAACTAGGTAACTATTAAATAGTTCTTAACTATTTAATAGTTATTGTACCTGGTTAAAATAATTACAAAGTTGCCTGTAAAATAAATATTAATCCTAAAATAGCTATAATATAATTATAATTTATATTGTAGCTATATTAGGATTTATTTTACAGGTAAGTATTTAGCTTTAAATAGGAATAATTTATTTAATAAGAGTTAATTTATTTCGTTAGATGTAAATTATATTTAACTTAGGGGGGTGTTAGTGTTAGGGTTAGACT
This sequence comes from Bombina bombina, assembly GCF_027579735.1. NCBI lineage: Eukaryota > Metazoa > Chordata > Amphibia > Anura > Bombinatoridae > Bombina > Bombina bombina. The sequence continues at coordinate 716,334,822 of NC_069504.1, forward strand.
TAGCTTTAGGGGTTAATACATTTATTAGAATAGCGGTGAGGTCCGCTCGGCAGATTAGGGGTTAATAATTGAAGGTAGCTGTCGGCGATGTTAGGGAGGGCAGATTAGGGGTTAATACTATTTATGATAGGGTTAGTGATGCGGATTAGGGGTTAATAACTTTATTATAGTAGCGCTCAGGTCCGCTCGGCAGATTAGGGGTTAATAAGTGTAGGCAGGTGGAGGCGACGTTGAGGGGGACAGATTAGGGGTTAATAAATATAATATAGGGGTCGGCGGTGTTAGGGGTAGCAGATTAGGGGTACATAGGGATAACGTAGGTGGCGGCGATTTGCGGTCGGAAGATTAGGGGTTAATTATTTTAAGTAGCTGGCGGCGACGTTGTGGGGGGCAAGTTAGGGGTTAATAAATGTAATACAGGGGTCGGCGGGGTTAGGGGCAGCAGATTAGGGGTACATAAGTATAACGTAGGTGGCGGTCGGCAGATTAGGGGTTAATTATTTTAAGTAGCTGGCGGCGACGTTGTGGGGGGCAAGTTAGGGGTTAATAAATGTAATACAGGGGTCGGCGGGGTTAGGGGCAGCAGATTAGGGGTACATAAGTATAACGTAGGTGGCGGTCGGCAGATTAGGGGTTAAAAATTTTAATCGAGTGGCGGCGATGTGGGGGGAGCTCGGTTTAGGGGTACATAGGTAGTTTATGGGTGTTAGTGTACTTTAGGGTACAGTAGTTAAGAGCTTTATAAACCGGCGTTAGCCAGAAAGCTCTTAACTCCTGCTATTTTCAGGCGGCTGGAGTTTTGTCGTTAGAGCTCTAACGCTCACTTCAGAAACTACTCTAAATACCAGCGTTAGAAAGATCCCATTGAAAAGATAGGCTACGCAAATGGCGTAGGGGGATCTGCGGTATGGAAAAGTCGCGGCTGAAAAGTGAGCGTTAGACCCTTTAATCACTGACTCCAAATACCAGCGGGCGGCCAAAACCAGCGTTAGGAGCCTCTAACGCTGGTTTTGACGGCTACCGCCGAACTCCAAATCTAGGCCATAGTGTTTTGCAACTTGAAACTGTATTGTATATATGCATGTCTATTTAGACAAATCACACAGATAAATGTGAACAGAAACAAATAAACAATATACATTATTACATTAATATTACATTTTGTTAAATTTAAAACTGATTTTATATGTAATAAGAAATAGTAAATATTTTTAAGGAGATTTGAGATAGATGTTAAGATTAGAATTTTGCCAATATCAAATATTATTATCTAAGGATGATGATATGTACCTGTATTCTAATCATAATGATGTTTTTAGTTTGGGTAGATAAAGAACTATATTTTTTTTTAGGTAGTATAAAAGAGATTTATACAAATAAATCTAAGTCTCTCCTTTTGTTTATACCAGAAGGGTAGCTAGTTTGTAAAGTTAGTATCCAAAAGATCTCTCTCTTATCTAGTATCATTTCCCTATTTCCTCCTCTACTCCATACTGGTTCAAAATCTATGCCCTGCACCATTAGGGCATTAAAATCTGCATTATGATTTTGTTTAAAATGTCTCGCTACTGGTGTGTCTGAGTTTTCATCTTCTATACTGCGGAGGTGCTCAAGAAATCTCTCTTTGAGTGGTCTTGTAGTTTTTCCTGTATATTGCTTAAAACAGATTTTACATGTTAATAAATATATTACATGTGTAGTTGAGCAATTGATAGCATATTTGATTTTATGTTCTTTATTCGTTATCGTTGATAAATATACATCTCCTTCTTTAACGAAGTTACATGTCCTACATATAGGTCTCCTACACTTGAAAAACCCTTTCTTTCTTTGTAGCCAATTCTTGTTAGTTAGGGGTTTCAATTCTGACGGTGACAAGTAGTTTGACAAAGTTTTTCCTCTTTTAGATATATAATTGCAGCCTCCCTTCATGATCTCTTTAAGAATGGGGTCAGAATATAGTATTAGTATAGAATTACGTACTATATTACAGATTTTATTATATTCCAGACTATAGTTGGTAATAAATTTTAGTTTATTGTAGTTTTTATCAGTATTTCTCTTTTTATGAGTATTTAGAAGTTGCTCTCTAGGTATATTGTCCACGTTGTTTTTTGCTTTATTTAATACCTCATCTTTAAAGCCCCTCTCTTTTAGTCTATCTAGAGTAATCATAGCATGTTTTTGATACTCTTTTTCATCAGTGCAATTACGTTTTAATCTAATTAGCTCCCCCTTAGGGATAGCTTCAATGACATGTTTAGGGTGACAAGAATCATATTTTAAAGTGGTATTTCCTGCAGTTGGTTTCCTAAATAAGGTAGTTTTTAAATCGTTTGTGTTCTCATCAATATAGATATTGAGATCTAAAAAATTAACATTAGTAGTGCTGTAATCACTCGTAAACTTAATACCACATTCATTATGGTTAAGGTATTGGCAAAAAATTTTTACTTCTGAGTCATCTCCATCAAATACAAACAATAGATCATCTATATATCTAAAAAATGATACAATGTGTTGTTTGTATGGATTTCTATCTCCAAAAACGTGGAACAGCTCCCACCAACCCATAAAAAGGTTGGCGTACGAGGGGGCAAACTTGGCCCCCATAGCTGTTCCACGCTTCTGGAGATAGAAATTACTGCCAAATTTGAAAAAGTTGTGTGTTAGCAGATACTCTATAGCATTCATGAGGAAAACTTTTGTTGCTGCCTCATAATTGCTATAATTGTCCAAAAAAAATTCTATTGCTGTTAAGCCTTTTTCATGTAATATTGAGGTATATAAAGATGATACATCTGCAACAACTAATTTGTAGGATGATTTCCAATGTGTATTATGTAATTTTTTTAATAAAGCTGTAGAATCTTGAATGTAGCTAGGTAAATTTCTTACTAACGGTTGCAGGAAGGAATCAACTAGCTCTGAGAGTGACTCATTCAAAGAGTCAATGCCAGCGATAATTGGCCTTCCAGGAGGTGAAATAGGATCTTTGTGAATCTTCGGAAAGTAATGAAAAATTGGAGTAACTGGAAATTCCACAACCAAGGCTTCCTGTGTAGATTGAGTAATGATATTATGTTGCCTTGCATAATAAACTATCTCCATAAGTTTTTCCTTAAATTTCCTAGTGGGGTTTTCTTTTAATTTCTCATATACTTCCCTTTCATTAAGTTGTCTAGATGCTTCAGATACATAATCTGTTCTGTTTAACAGAACCACATTCCCGCCTTTATCTGACTGCCTTATGATTAGTTCTTCATTGCTTGTTAATGTGTGTAAAGCTTCTTTCTCTGCATGTGTTAAATTGGCTTTATTTCTGTACTTTTGTTTGGTTTTATCTCTATTGTTTTTATCTAGAGTTCTCAATTTGTCTTCAATGGTTTTTTGAAAGATGTCTAGGACTTTAGGTCTCATTTGAGTAGGATAAAAAGAACTTTTATTTTTTATATGCTTAAGAGAAACATTTTTATCATTAGGTAAACCTAGCTTTTCTCTCTGGTTATCTTGCTCTAGTTTCTCAAGATCATATATGCTACACCAATCTGCAAATTGTATGTTGTCTGTTTCTAGTTGGTTTGCAGTGCTAGTGACCTCATTGAAATCAGTGTTATGTGGTTGTTCTTCATCTATGGCAGAATAAAAATGCCTACGTAGTGTAATCTTACGTACAAATCTATTAATGTCTAGAATGGTATCAAACATATTGAAATGGCATGTGGGAACAAAGTTAAGTCCTTTTGATAAGACTGATATTTCCTGATCAGTCAAATTTTTAGAAGACAGATTAATTACATCTGAATTCACGCGTATTTCTTCTGAGTCTTTTGTGATCTGGTCGTGTAGGTCTTGCGCAGACCTCCTCTCTTGGTCTTGTTCTGTACTTGAGTGGGCATATGTAGCACCTCTTCCTTTTCCTCTAGTGCCCCTGTGGGTTTTTTTCTTCTTGCTGGGTTTTGAAATTTGTCCCTCTCGTTTTTTGAGACCTGGGAGGTGGATGTAGACTCAGCTTCTGTATCAGTTGTTCTCAGGACATTTGGTATCTCTGTTTCTTCTGCTATATCACCATCTGAGGAGTCAAACTCATATTCTGTGTCAGAAAAAGTTACTGATTTTTCTTTCTTGTCTGTTTTTTTATTATTTTTGTAGTGACGCTTAAAGAACCTGGGTTTGGTGTTTTCATCTTCACTCCATCTATACACTTGTCTGGATTCATAGTCCTTTTTGTCACGTACCATTTTTCTAGATTTGAACTGCCAAAGTTCTTGTTTGAACATATTCATATTTTTTTCAAACTGAATATCATATTTCTTAAAGTCCACATCATCCTGATAACTTTTTAGATTTTCTTGTATCTCTTTTACCTCTCTCAATATATCTTTTCTTTGCTGGTTTTTGTATTCAATCAAAAGACTGATTAGAGCAAAGGAACAGGTATCCAGAATATTATTCCACTTCTTTATAAATTCTTGGTCATTCACTAAAAAAGAGGGAAATTTCTTGATTCTCAAACCTCTAGGTATACGCTTTTCTTGGAGATATATCCTAAAGGCCTTGATATCTAAATCCAGTTTGATATCTCTCTTGCGTAATGAATCAATATAAAAAAACAGACTATCCAGAGTATGTACTATATGGTCATACATATTTTCATCATCATTCTCAAAATCTCCCAAAACATATGACTGTTCACTACTGTGTTCCATAATGTCTATTATAGACAAGCACTTAATTTAAAAAATTAAAGTCTTTTATTAATTTCCCTCCCCTAGGAGCCGTATATATTTTAGTATTGGTGTTCTGTGTGACCAAACAATCATGAAACATAAATGAGGGTTTCAAGCGCTTTCAATATTCAATAACACGCTATTTTATATTTATGTTTGTTTCCTTATGATGTTTTTTATAACATATTCACCCCCTTTATAATTGCTTCTCCTTGGCCTGTTAGCACAATACCACAAAACAATATATATTTTCTTTGGTCACAATATAATCTTTACCCAAATAATAGCCTCATATGCAGCAGAAAAAATTGATGTAGATATTTGTTTCTTACCCGCTATGCGGTGAAGCCGATGCTGCAGTCTGTGAGCACTCAGTTCATATATGTTAAGCTGTTGTTATGGCCGTTTCCTTAGACAGCTATCAGATTGCGGCAGCTAATCGGCATTTGGTCTTTACCGCTGCATACTGATACTTTTCGGTCCGGTGCTATGATCACATCAAGTCACTTGTTGGGTAAAGTCCGGCGGCAGATACGGCAGCTCCTAGGCAGGTTAAACAGAAAATACAAACATCCACAGAGTACCTGCACCACAACGGAGCGCAACAAATCCTTCGTCTGTTGTATGAGAGTGTAACCGTCTCACTGACAGGGGAGGGCGGGAGATTCAAAATCCCTTAGTGAAGGGCAATGGCAGCTAGTGGTTCAGCGTGTCTGTCCTGCACGCAAGAAATATCCAAATCCAAAGTAGAAACCACAAATGCGCTCAGAGTCCTTATGAATAGGTTAAAAAACTTGCTTTATTAATACATTTAAAAGCAAAAAAGTGTCCTAGATAGGACTAATCCAAATGGTATTTTGCAGGCGCACAGAGAGCATACATGTTTCGTGCTTAGATAGCACTTGTTCACTGCTTACCTGTGCACCTGCAAAGGCCTGCCTTTTAATCACAGGATTTAAAGGGATACTTCACATAGGCCTAGATTTAGAATTCGGCGGTAGCCGTGAAAACCAGCGTTAGAGGCTCCTAACGCTGGTTTTGGCCGCCTGCTGGTATTTGGAGTCAGTGATTAAAGGGTCTAACGCTCACTTTTCAGCCGCGAATTCCGATTGGCTGATAGGATTCTATCAGCCAATCGGAATTAAGGTAGGAAAATTCTGATTGGCTGATGGAATCAGCCAATCAGAATCAAGTTCAATCCGATTGGCTGATCCAATCAGCCAATCAGATTGAGCTCGCATTCTATTGGCTGATCGGAACAGCCAATAGAATGCGAGCTCAATCTGATTGGCTGATTGGATCAGCCAATCGGATTGAACTTGATTCTGATTGGCTGATTCCATCAGCCAATCAGAATTTTCCTACCTTAATTCCGATTGGCTGATAGAATCCTATCAGCCAATCGGAATTCAAGGGACGCCATCTTGGATGACGTCCCTTAAAGGAACCGTCATTCGTCGGGAGACAACGGAAGAAGAGGATGGATCCGCGTCGCCTGCTTCAAGATGGACCCGCTCCGCACCGGATGCAAGAAGATCGAAGATGCCGCTTGGAGAAGATGTTTGCCGGTCCGGATGTCCTCTTCTTGCCGGATAGGAGGAAGACTTTGGAGCCTCTTCTGGACCTCTTCAGCCACCGGATGATGGATTGCCAACCCCCGCTTGGGTTGGATGAAGATGTTGGAGCCAGGACGGATCGGTGATACCTGGATGGTGAAGACAAGGTAGGAAGATCTTCAGGGGATTAGTGTTAGGTTTATTTAAGGGGGGTTTGGGTTAGATTAGGGGTATGTGGGTGGTGGGTTGTAATGTTGGGGGGGGGGGGGTATTGTA
>NC_069504.1:716348883-716496383 GCF_027579735.1 Bombina bombina
GGGAAGGGATCTCACCTGGTAAATATTAGCTAGGTAGGGCCAAGAAATGTGTATATTTCAGTAGGTTTCCTTCTGTGACAGCATATGATATGCAAATGTGAAATTCTGATACATTACATTTAATGAATGTAGGCTGAAGTGTGCAACATGGAATTTACTACATTGTTACAAAAGTATTGTTCTTTTATTTTCTGCATTTGTCTGAAACCAATAATTTGCTGCACCTTTAGCAAATCAACTCACAAATAAATGCAACAATGAAAATTGGTTGTGTTGTCCATTTATGAGTCCATTTCTCTGCAGGTGGGTAAGTCATATCCAATTACGATCCAGCAACATCCCTGTCAGCTGACTGATCCCTGTGGCAGCCAATAACTTCATAAGCTTCGCTTTTGTTCTTAGCCAATCCTGACCTCCATATGGGATGGCTCAAAAACATGATAGAACATCCCTGCCTGTCAGTTGTCTTTCACTTATTGTGTATATATATTAAATTGTGATTTCAACATATAGCTATTTTATTTTTATTTTTATTTATTTATTTTTTTCCCCTTTAAAAATATATTTATTTTTTTATTGAGTGAAATAGTTTCCATATAGAGAATCATAGAATAAGGTACACGTTAGACACAATCATTTGCAAATAAAGTCTGTGGTCTGTACATTACAGTAGGAATGTTATACAGAGTAGATAGGGCTACAGAAATATATCTATCTGGCCTTCTGGTAGCTATGAATAATACTACAATCAAGGCAAATTTAAAATGTAAATAAACATTGTGTTTGTGATATAAAAGAACAGATAAGCCTCTCTCATTTATGTAATTTGATCAGTCTAACATACATTCCTTTTTTGAAAACTCAGTTTAAGTAGAAAAAGGGGAAAAGAAGGAGGGGGGTAAACTTAGATTAGAGGGTAAGAGGAAAAGGAAATGGTCAGGTATAAGAGGACAAGGCAGGGGCGAGGAGCATCTCTTCATGGGTATGATAATTGCTTGATTCATCTAAGGTAGTGTAGGCAAATCTGCATCTGGTTAGTTTATTGTATCCCAGTAGAATTTAATATTGTAAAACATGTCTAATCTATTTATTGTATAATAAAAGTATTCTTCTAAATCTAACAGTTCTTGTGTCCTCTTTTTCCATTCTGAATATGCGGGTATTGAATTCGATTTCCAGTGTCTCACAAGTAGTGATTTTGCTCCATTCATAGTTTTCTTGCACTTAATCCTTGGCCAGCTTTCTACTTTATTCACAGACTAATTGTATATGACTGACCTATCTGCTTGGGCTTTTATAACTGTCTGAGTGCCAATACTACATCTAGCCAGCAATACCACAGCAGGGACTGTTGTGTCTGTGGTTCTTTAATTGTCTATATATGCATAGAGAGAGCAATAGAGAATGTTAAGTGCAAACTTCCAGGGGAGAGGCATTTGCCCTCTCTTACCCCCTCCCCATACACCCATGTATACATGTTACATTTTAGTATCTGACTCTTATCTTTGCATGTTTTGAGGTATATTAATATAAAAACTGTAAACAATCAATAATAGCAATGCTTATTATTCTCTAACAGGGGGACATCTAGATATGACAACTTCTAGAGGCCCATTTCTACAAAGAATAGTGAAGTTCTGCATATATACTATATCCTGGCTTGTGATATTTTTTATTAGTTACAACAGTCATTTGAAAAAGAGAAAGTCGGAGATTATCTTCCCCTTATCAACAGAGGAGCCTTTGCCCACCAAGCCTTTGTATCCCTATGTCCTAGAGGAGCCTGGCAAATGTGCAGGAGGGTCGCCTTTTCTGTTGCTGCTAATTCCTTCCATGCCACATGAAGCTATAACCAGAGATATTCTAAGAAAAACATGGGCTAATGAAACACTGGTGAAAGGAATATCTGTTGTTAGACTTTTCCTCTTAGGGATGCCATCTAATAGTTCTACCCAAGAACTGGTGAAGTGGGAAAGTGATATTTACCATGACATCATTCAGCAGGACTTCATGGATACGTATTATAATCTCACAGTCAAGACATTAATGGGAATAGAGTGGGTGAGTCGTCTGTGCCCAAATACCAAATATGTCATGAAGGTGGACAGTGACATGTTCATGAACCCATGGTTCCTAATCCACCAAATTTTGAAACCAGAAAGTGAGCAAAAAGTGGGATTTTTTACAGGATTAGTGTTAAGATACGTTATGCCTTTCAGGAACAAAGGTAGTAAATGGTACATACCTTTATCTGTTTACTCCAGATTTTTTTATCCTCCTTACTGCTCCGGTACCGGTTATGTCTTCTCAGGAGAATTGTCAGGAGAGATATACAAGCAGACAGAACAAATTCCCCTGATTCAGTTTGAGGATGTCTATATTGGATTGTGCTTGGAGAAGATTGGAATTAAGCTCTCCATGCCAGGTGGACAATGGTTCATAGGCGAGAGAGAGGAATATGAAAGGTGCAAATTTGCATCTCTTGTCACTGTTCATCACTATAGTCCAGACGAATTGTTATATTTATGGCCTGATTTTCTCAAGGCTCAGGAGAGCTGCCATAGATAAAAGAATGGGGATATGATTCTAAAATGCATTTTAACTTGTAAAATAAATATTTTTCTATTGTAAAATATTTTTTTACCCATGGATGCCAGTTTATGATGTAATTTTGCCAATGCTGTATAAATACTGAATTTTGTGTTTGTGGCAAACAATATCAACTCTTAAAAGTGCATCATTACTTAAAAGGTACATGGAAGTCAAAATAAAACTCTCATGATTCAAAAGAAAATTCTAATTTAGTTTTATTATCAAAATTACTTATTTCTCTTAGTTTCCATTATTGGAATCTTTCCATGAAAGCTTTCTGAGGTAGGTTAGGAAACATGTATATATCTTGAGCACCATATGGAAATGGTGTTTGCAACAATGTATAATATTGTTACAAGACACGGTTATAAACTCTGCTGGTATGTGCTACTCAGGACCCATTATCATCATGAGTATGGAGATAAGTCTCAACATAAATATTAGCTTTTTTTTTTTTCTCACAACAAAAGTTTATGTACTTAAACAGAATTGTCAACATATAAACAAATGGCAGCCAGAGGGTAAAGTTACCAATTACAAGGGAAAAACTACTTCACATCTTTACTGATGATGACCACATCATGTACTTACAAACAGTCAAAACACACACACACACACACACATATATATATATATATATATATATATATATATATATATATATATATATATATATATATATATATATATATATATGCAATAACCTGATAAATTAATTTCTTTTATGATGTTGAGTCCCTGAGCCATCACTTGTGGTACTCTAAAGTTCAGTCCTTCAGGAGGAAGTAAAACACCCCACACAATAGAGCTTTTATCCCTCTCACTTTCCCATGATTCCTCAGTCATATGTACAACCATGAGAAAGGTGAAAATTATAAATAGGAAAGGAAAAGCATGGTAAAAGCAAATTGTTAATTCAACAATCTGTCATGGAAAAACAAGGGTGGGTCTCATGGTCTCAATAACATAAGTTAATTTATCTGGTAAACATAAATTTAGTTTTTTTCCATAAGATGGTGAGAGTCCATGAGCATGTGGAATGCTGTACCCAAGCTGGGAAGTACACAAGACTGCTATTCCCTGCTTTTCTGTCATTTTAGTCCAAGTTTCTCTGTGTATATATATATATTGAGCACATGAAATGAGGCTGTTAAAATTAAGTCCTGCATTTTTTGTAATTATTTTTCCTAATGTCTCAATTCTAATGTCTAGTTAATTGCCATGTGATGCTCAATCATTATAAATAATTGCTATAACTCTAAAATGTATAGTTTTCTTATGTCACAGTTTTAACCCCCTCCAAATGTTATTGTCTGTTTACTTAACTCATCTCACCCTGACCAGATTCTAACATTCCAATTGGCCTTACCAACTGTCTTTGATTAGCAATTAACTAAATTTAGTGAACTCAGCTGACTGCCCTATCTGTATATATTTCAGACTAGTTTGTGGATGTGCACTGCTTACAGGGCTGTGTACTTTTTAACAATAGCATATGTTCACATTTTCCAAGTGAACATTTTATAAGTGAGGCACAAATTTTTAAGAATTATACAAGAATTGGACAAGGATTGGGCAAGGGGCAAGACACAAGGCAAGTACTCTTGTAATACTATGTTTTATGTATCTCATTGTATCCTTTTGCAAGTGCTGCTGAAACACTGTGTCTCATGTGTTTACGTGGTTCCCACTTTCATAATAATGCTCAATATCTTCATATTCCTTTTTGCTACCTCTTGTCTCTATAAAAAACTACATTACTCAATTACTCCTTCTCCCTCTCCACCTGCACTGTTCATTAGCCCATCTCTCTTACACTCACCTTACTTTTGTACTCATGAACTTTACCTATTCCTAAACACCCTCTCTCCCCCCTGTACTTCAACCAAACAACAGTCTCATTACTGCAAATTTGCTTCTCATCTCATGTCACTCTCCCTCTTGCTCATACTAGCTGCTGGCGACATCTCCCCTAATCCTGGTCCCTCACAACCTCCTACCCTTTCGCATCCTTGTGTGCCTTTCAATAGACTTCATAAACAAACTCTGGTAACCTTAATCGCATTCCTCTTACATCTAAAAAACCCTCCCCCTTCACTTGTGCACTCTGGAACTCTCGCTCTGTTTGCAACAAGCTCACTTCTATCCATGATCTCTTTATCTCCCACTCTCTTAACCTTCTGGCTCTTACAGAAACCTGGCTCTCTGCTTCAGACACAGCATCAACTGCTGCACTGTCACATGGGGGTCTCCATTTCAGCCACACTCCTAGGTCTGGCAATAGACAAGGAGGTGGTGTCGGTATTTTACTTTCCTCTCGTTGCACCTTCCAACAAATACAGCCCTTCTCTTCACTCACATTTTCTTCATTTGAAGCACACATGATTCGGTTATTCTCTCCCCTCTCTATATGTGTTGCAGTCATATACCGCCCCCCCTGGCTCCCCAACTCAATTTTTAGATCACTTTGCTGCCTGGCTTCCTTATTTCCTTTCCTAAGACAGCCCTGCCCTCATTCTTGGCGACTTTAACATCCCTCTTGACAATCCCAATGCCTCCTCTGCAATACAACTTCTTCAACTGACTTCCTCTTTTGGCCTGTCACAATGGACTGACTCTCCCACTGACAAAGATGATCATTCCCTTGATCTGATTTTCACTTATCGATGCACTGTTTCAAATTTAACAAACTCCCCTTTTCCTCTCTCTGACCATCATCTCCTAACTTGCAACATCACTTCCCTACCTACAACTCCCCCTCCCTCTACCCCTCACACCAAACTTCACAGAAGCACTAAGTCACTAGATCTGCATCAGCTCGCTAGCTCTCTCAAACCTCTCCTCTCATCCATCACCTCCTTTTCCTGCCCTGACCAATCTATCTGCCAGATACTCCCGTACTGCTGAGTGACATTGGAGGAAATCTCGGAGTTCAGCTGACTTTCTTCACTACAAGTTCATCCTGAACTCCTACTATTCTGCCCTTAATCTTTATAAGCAACAATATTTTTCTAATCTCATCTCTACTCTTTCCTCTAACCCCAAACGTCTATTCTCCACGTTCAACACTCTTCTCTGCCCACCCCCACTTCCTAACACAACCTCTCTCTCAGCTCAAGATTTTGCAAGCCACTTCAACAACAAAATTGACTCCATCAGAAATGAAATCAGCTCTCAACATACTTCCAATCTCCCACCCCCTCAAAAGCTCACGATCACCCAAAACCCAAATATCCAAAAATGCAGCTCTTTTGCCCCTGTTAATGAGGATGAAGTTTCTGCCCTTATACTGTCCTCCCATCTCACTACCTGTCCCCTCGACCCCATCCCCTCACAGCTACTCCCATCCCTCTCTTCTACCCTCACCCCCATACTCACACACATTTTCAACCTCTCCCTCAGCACTGGTATATTTCCCTCATCTCTAAAACATGCACTGGTCACACCTATCCTCAAAAAACCTTCCCTTGGTCCAACCTCCCCTTCCAATTACCGCCCTATTTCCCTACTCCCTCTTGCCTCAAAGCTCCTCGAAAAGCTAGTTTACGCACGTCTATCGCATTTCCTTACACTAAACTCTCTTCTTGACCCACTGCAATCTGGATTTCGTTCCCATCACTCTACAGAGAGAGCAATTGTCAAGGTTACCAATGACCTACTTACAGCAAAATCCAAAGGCCACTTCTCTCTGCTTATCCTCCTTGACCTGTGCAGACAGGCCTTTGACACTGTTGATCACCCTCTTCTGCTCCAAACCCTCCAATCCTTCAGCATCTGTGACACAGCTCTCTCGTGGTTCTCTTCCTATCTGACTAACCGTACATTTAGTGTAGCCTTCTCCGGAGCATCCTCTGCCCCGTTACCACTTTCTGTTGGGGTACCTCAAGGCTCTGTCCTTGGTCCCCTTCTCTTTTCAATCTACATGTCGTCACTAGGTTCCTTAATAAAGTCCCATGGGTTTCAATACCATTTGTATGCCGATGACACCCAAATCTACCTCTCTGCACCAGACCTACCTCCTTCCTTACTAACCCGTGTCACTAACTGTCTTTCTCACATCTCATCTTGGATGTCCTCTCACTACCTTAAGCTAAATCTCTCCAAAACTGAACTCCTTATTTTTCCCCCTTCTTCCAATGTCTCCACCCCCAAAATTTCTATAACTGTTGATAATTCCATCATTACCCCTACCCCGCATGCCCGATGTCTTGGGGTCACACTTGACTCAGATCTTTCCTTCACTCCTCACATTCAGTCCTTGTCTAAAGCCTGCCACTTCCACCTTAAAAACATTGCTAAAATTAGACATTTCCTTACACAAGATACAACCAAGATTTTAATCCAATCTCTCATCCTTTCCCGCCTCGACTACTACAATTCCGTCCTCTCTGGTCTACCTAGCTGCCGCATAGCTCCTTTACAATCCATTATGAATGCCTCTGCCAGGCTCATCTTCCTTAATCGTCGCTCTTCATCTGCTGCACCTCTCTGCCAATCCCTTCACTGGCTTCCTCTTGCCTCTAGGATTAAACATAAAATCCTCACCCTGACATATAAAGCTCTCAACTGCACTGCTCCCCCCTACATCTCAGAACTTGTCTCTAGATACTCTCCCTCCCGTCCCCTTCGATCAGCTCAGGATCTCCTCCTCTCTTCCTCTCTTGTTACTTCCTCACATTCACGTTTACAGGACTTCTCCAGACTGGCCCCCATCTTGCGGAATTCCCTGTCTTGCTCCATAAGACTCTCCCCTAGTTTTAACAGCTTCAAGCATTCCCTAAAAACTCTACTATTCAGGGATGCATACAACCAACACTAACCTTTCCTAACACCATTACTTTCCCCTTGAACCCCTTAGATTGTAAGCCTATGGGCCCAGCTATTTACAGATCGCTTCATAAGAGCTGACTACAACAGTGAAACTCTCGGCAGGTCCCTCTACCCACTTGACCCCTACAAAAGCTATCCTGTACACGACTATGTTTACAGTGCTGCGGAATCTGTTGGCGCTCTACAAATACCTGATAATAATAAGACCCATGAAATAGGGTGGGGAACTCGTGGACTCTCACCATTTTATGAGAGAAACGTTTTTTTGTTACTTTTTTTTTTTTGGTAGGAAGCTTGGTTTAAAGAGGCTTTAAATTTGTCATAAAAAATGCTTAATTATACAGAGTAAAACAACTTTGCAGTATATAATCATTTATTTTGCCCCATTTTGCTTTTATTTAATTCTGGAAATTACAGATTTTTCAGTCCTGAAAAATGAAAGAGCACAAGATATGCTTCACAGGTCTAACCTTGCCACATGTATTTCCCTAATCAGCAGTTTGTTATATTACCAAAGTGTTAATCTGTTCTTATATAGTTAAGACTATGCAGATATGCTAGTCTATTGAAAGCCTAAATATTTATGGTGCAATAGGTACTGCCGTGGAACTTCATTTTCGACTGGCTATTGGCTAATCCTGATTTTACTTTTTTTTTTTTTTTTTTTTTTAAATCCCTGTTCTCCTTCTTTTACCTATATTCTTTCTCAGCATAGAGAATTGAACATATAAAAAAAACACATTGCAATTTTAGGGTAGTTGCCACCTTTAAGGTGCCTGGCACACCCCTTTAGAACCACCATTGGTTATATGACACATTACTTGGCCTCTTATCTTTCTACTTAAAGGGACACTGAACCAAAAAAATTTCTTTTGTGATTCAGATAGAGCATGCAATTTTAAGCAACTTTCTAATTTACTCCTATTATCAATTTTTCTTCGTTCACTTGCTATCTATATTTGAAAAAGAAGGCATCTAAGCTTCTTTTTTTGGTTCAGTACTCTGGACAGCACTTTTTAATTTGTGGATGAATTTATCCACCAATCAGCAAGAATAACCCAGGTTATTCACCAAAAATGGGCATCTAAACTTACATTCTTGCATTTCAAATAAATATAGCAAGAGAATGAAGAAAATTTGATAATAGGAGTAAATTAGAAAGTTGCTTAAAATTGCCTGCTCTATCTGAATCACGAAAGAAAAAATTTGGGTTTGGTGTCCCTTTAAGCAGGGAAAACAGTCCCATGTCCTCTCATCCAAAGTTTAAGCAATCACCTGCACCTTAGAGGGACAGGCAGCCATTTATTTAAAGGACAAAATCGCCTCATTACAATATACGGTCTCATGTCCCCTATAAATAGCGTGGTGAGAAAGCTCTTACAGAATGCATGTCTCACAAACATTAACCTCAGGGATGCAGTGTTCTCCCAAGGACCTTTTTAATGAATGCACCGCCTGGCTCGTTTTATTTACTGTGCGGCTAAAAATTGCCCCCAAATAAGGATAAATAAATAAGCTAATATTACTTTTTAATGTTTTCAGCTCAAATTATCATTAAATACATTTATGTTAAACTCTGAAATAATTTGTGCTTTGGATAGCAGAAAATATTTTAATATTAGAAAGTATTACACTGTCCCCCCACCCGGCTTCTATATAATGCCATCTAGCTGGCAAAATTTACTCTGAAGAACAGTGTGATCGATGTCATTGCACCTTAACAAATGTGAGGGATAATAAAAAGACAATGTTTACTCCTGTCTCTTCTTATTCTTCCCTCAGAGAATTAGTTAAAGGGACAGTCTAGTCAAAACTAAGCTGTCATGATTTAGATAGGACGTGCAATTTTAAACAACTTTCCCTTTCACTTTTATCTTCATATTTGCTTTGTTCTCTTGGTATTCTTAGTTGAAAGATAGACATAGGTAGACTCATATGCTAATTTCTAAGCCCTTGAAAGCTGCCTCTTATCTCAATGCATTTGATAGTTTATTACAGCTAGAGGACATTAGTTCATGTGTGCCATATAGATAGCATTGTGCTCACGCCTGTGGAGTTACTTGTCAGAGGGCACTGATTGGATAAAATGCAAGTCTGTCAAAAGAACTGAAATAAGGGGGCAGTCTGCAGAGGCTTAGATACAAGGTTATCACAGAGGTAAAAAGCATATTAATATAACCGTGTTGGTTATGCAAAACTGGGGAATGGGTAATAAGGGGATTATCTATATTTTTAAACAATAAGAATTCTGGAGTGATACTGTCCCTTTAAGTGAACGGTTATGGAAGACAGCAGGAACACATCTCATCTTTTATACAGCTTTAGGAAAATTTAGATTTCAAAAGACAATTAGATAATTGTATATATTTGATATTATATATATATATATATATATATATATATATATATATATATATATATATATATATATATAAAACAAATATGCAAATGTTGATTATAGTAACACATTTTTGTCTCCTCTGGAAATTATTTTTTCAATAAAATATTTATAATTGGAATCAATTTGAATTGGTACATTACTATATGTAAACATTTTTGTCTTGGTTTTTTTCTTTCTTTTTTTTTAATATTGAGTTGCAGGTGCAATTTCCTTAAGTATTTAGACTTTATATGCATACCTGTATATTATATATTTATTGTAGATCATTTAGTTTTTAGTAATTTGCAGAAATGATAATCCTTTAAATAATAAAATTATTGAATGTAAAAAAAGGCGAGGCTCATTTCCTTAGGTATTGAAATGTCCCCTTAACTAATCAGACTACAAAAAAGGTTGTTAAGATTTAATTTTACTTGGCTGATACATCCACCTGAACTTTTTGGGAAATTGGTAGTATTAGGTAAGCACTTGAAACAATATACAAAGCAAGCTTTTCTCATGCTTTTCACTATGGTAAAATGTGTTGAATTGGATAGATTAATAAAGGAACAGTCAACCCCAGAATTTTTGTTGTTTAAAAAGAAAGATAATCCCTTTATTACCCATTCCCCAGTTTTGCACAACCAACACAGTTATATTAATATACTTTTTACCTCTGTAATTATCTTGTATCTAAGCTTCTGCTGACTGCCCCCTTATTTCAGTTCTTTTGACAGACATGCAGTTTAGCCAATCAGTGCTCACTCCTAGGTCACTTTACGTGCATGAGCTCAATGTTATCTATATGAAACATGTGAACTAATGCCCTCTAGTGGTCAAAATGTATTCAGATTAGAGGCAGTCTTCAAGGTCTAAGAAATTAGCATATGAACCTCCTAGTTTTAGCTTTCAACTAAGAATACCAAGAGAACAAAGCAAAATTGGTGATAAAAGTAAATTGGGAAGTTGTTTAAAATTGCATGCCCTATTTAAATCATGAAAGTTTTTTTTTTTTACTTGACTGTCCCTTTAAACAATCATTCAAAAGGCAGAGTTAAATGTGTTTTCTGGTAGATTGAAATTACTTTTTTTTTTACTTGAATGTACAATTGAATATATCCATGCTTGGGTTACCCTGTTATAGGATCATTATTATAAAGCCAGGTCTGCTGAGCTAGAGAAATTCTAAATCCTAGTCAAATGACGATATCCAGTGAATGAAATTGCCTATCCCTAGTATATACAGTTGTTAATTTATTATCAATGATGAATGTTCTGTGTGTGTGTGTTGGGGGGTGGGGGGTCTCTGGTTTTTCTCTGGAGCAAACAAGCCACTGTTTCTGAAAACTGTAACATTATAGAGCATTTTATTATGTTGTAATGTTTTTCAGAAAAAAAACAACTTTACTGACTAGACCAAAACTGTTTTCTATAATGGTTAAAAAAAGCAGATTCAAGCTGTTTTCTATATTGGTTAAAAAAAACAGATTCACAATTTAAGCAAAGCTGCATAGATAGAATGTTATTTTTAAGTTGCTTTATTAACAGATGACAACATTTATAATGCTGATAAAGTCAAGAAGAGTTATTTAATTTATTATTTTCAACTTTTCCTTTCCCAGAGCAATGTATATAAATTGTTGTATGCCATAGATATGTATGCATTTATTTATTTTGCTAAATGTCCAAAATTTAGAAGTTAATAAATGATCAGCATTTAAAAGCCATCCTCCACCAAAATATAATCAAAAGAACAATTTTAAATAGAAAAGCTTTTCCAATATACTACAATTGGAAACATTCTTCTTGCAAAAATGATCACTGATTCAGCGGCTTATGCCCATATGCTATGTGTGACATGACTAAGGGCCTTTCTATGGCTTGAAACTTGCCTTGTATCCCTGTTTTTGGAACCATCTACAGCATTAATAAAAGGACTGTTTTATAAAGAAAGTTTGGAGGCTGGTGCATTTTTTCTATGTGAGATATTGAGAGGTGGCAATGCATTTGTCTCATTGTTGCAAGTGCTGTTCCACTTGCTATAGTTACACTGTGATATGCTATGTGTGCCTAGAGGATGAGGAGAGCTGACAGAGGTATGTAATTGTGTCAGTCAAGCCTTAATTTGTGTCATATAAACCACTGCTGACTCTCTGAGAAGGTGTGGTGTTTGAATACTGGTGCTCTGCACTCACAGCATATGTGTGTATGCCACTAAAAGAAGTGATAACTTCTACTAGAATATTTTTAGCTAATGGAAGTCAATTTAAAAAATGTTTCTATTTAAATATGAAATGCACCCATGTACATTTCATTTTTTTCATTTTTATCCCTTTAAAAACACTGTCCTTTTCACAATAGCATATATATATACAGTATATATATATATATATATATATATATATATATATACACATATATCACACACAGAGAAAGTCCAGCACTCGCTTACAAGCTCTCAACTAAGATCAAAAGCAAAACTGGAAGAGTTAGTTACTGCATCTGGCCAAATGGGACAAGCCCAGGTATCACGTCAAGGTCTCTTCCCAAAACTGGGTCCCTAATACTGCCATACAAATGCAAGCTCTCAATCAAACAAACTGGGAACAAGTCAGGGTTCATAGACTTATGTAATCACCCTAGACATATACAAAACACGGAAGGGGACTGCACTCTCAGACTGGACTGGGTACACATCCTATGACCCTGCAACATGCTCAGCCCTGGGTGCTATAGCACTCTCAGGAAGCTGTGCTTTCTCCAGAATCACAGGCAGTTAACCCCAGAAAAGCCTGGGTGGAAGGCCCATAGAGAAAATTACAAAATAAATTAAATACAACACACAGAGAAAGTCCAGCACTCGCTTACAAGCTCTCAGCTAAGATTAAAGCAAAACTGGAAGAGTTAGTTACTGCATCTGGCCAAATGGGACAAGCCCAGGTACCATGTCAAGGTCCTTTCCAAAAACCTTGGACCCTAAAACAGCCACACAATGCAAGCTCTCAATCCAAACAAACTGGGAACAATTGAAGGGTGCACATGCTTATGTAATCACCTCAGACATATACAAAACACAGAAGGGGACTGCACTCTCAGAACGGACCAGGTACACATCCCATGACCCTGCAACAAGCTCAGCCCTGGGTGCTCACTGGCACTCACAGGAAGCTGTGCTGTCCCCAGAGTCACAGGCAGTTAACCCCAAACAGGTCTAGGTGCAAGAACCATAGGGAAAATTACAAAACAAATTTATACAACACACAGAGAAAGTCCAGCACTCACTTACAAGCTCTCAGCTAAGCTTACAAGCCTGTGCACCCTTCACTTGTTCCCAGTTTGTTTGGATTGAGAGCTTGCATTGTGTGGCTGTTTTAGGGTCCCAGGTTTTTGGAAAAGACCTTGACGAGGTACCTGGGCTCAGTGGAGGCTCCTCTATAGGAGCACTTGAGCACGTGAACCCCCTGACCCCTGATGCCCCCTGACCCCTGATGGAAAAAAAAAAAAAAAGAGTGAGAAATAAAAAAAAAATACATTTTTAAACCTTTTTGCTGATTAAATTAAAAAATACTCCAGGCTCCACTGTAGTTTTAAGTAAAAACATAAAAATTGCCTTATTTAGGCTGAAAGTGGAATGGACATTTGCCTAATACTTCTATCTATCGCACATGATGTGCAGTGCGATACATAGAAGTATAGGCAAAAGCTCTTTCCACTTTAAAGCTGCATTGACAGCAGCGCCACCTACAGGCCAGCCCATAGGTCTCCTTACCGCACAGCTCTTAGTGTGCGAGAGCCAGCTGTCACGTGACACTCGCACACTAAGAGCTGTGTGTGTGGAGGCAGTGGCATCACTAGAGGCGGTTCTTATAACCGCCTCCATGATGGAGCTGATCCGAACAGTCAATCAGCTATCAGAGCTGCTGGGGAGGCGTGCCGGGCTTGGACGCGGGAAAGTGAAGCGGATGGAGCTGCTGCCAAGTCTCAAGTCCTCAGTCATGTCAGGTCAGTGAGTGGACTGTGTCCTGTTTTTGCCGGTCACAATGTGTTAGAATCTGTCACAATGGTGATTCTGTGATCTCTCAGGTGGTGGTTGAGTAGCCTTATGTGCACTGTTTTTTGCTGATAGATATCACTTGTTGCATGAGCGGACATATAGTGACACTGCACAATAGATTCAATAGAATGTCTGTCTCACGCAACAAGTGATATCTATCAGAAAAAAAACAGTGCACATAATGTTACTCAAACACCAGTTGAGATCACAGAATCACCATTGCGAGAGAGCGGTGCAGCAATCTGCTTGTGGCTTCCACGAGCAGCCCAAAGGAAGACCTCAGTCTTTATTGTGCACTGACTGCAGTGAGAGGCATTTGCCTGGCCCGGGGAGAAGGGGGAGAGAACAGTCAGTGAGGGGGGCAGCAGCAGCACAGGGAGGGTAAGTGCTAGCAAGGCTCAGATTTCAGGGAAAAACTAGTGCTACCTTACAGTACAGCATGCTGATTACTTTTCATCTGTCTGTTCTGAATACTTTCTCTCTCCCCTTGTCCTAGAAACACAGATCTGGAATTAAAGGTAAAGAAAAAAAAAGAAACTGCTTGTTGAACTGATTACAGTGCTCCAGCCCTCATGATATTGCCGCAGTAAACAGTTCAACAAGCCGTTTCTTTTTTTTTTCTTTACCTTTAATTACAGATCTGTGTTTCTATGGCAAGGGGAGAGAGAAAGTATTCAGAACAGACAGATGGAAAGTAAGCAGCATGCTGTACTGTACGGTAGCACTAATCTTTTCCTGAAATCTGAGCCTTGCTAGCACTTAAGTTACCCTCCCTGTGCTGCTGCTGCCCCCTTCACTGACTTCTCTCCCCCCTTCTCCCGGCCCATGGTTCTGTGCTGTCATCCGTTCAATTCAGGGGGCAGCTCACTACATGCAGCTACAGTAGAAAATACAAATCAAATGGAGGTAAGAGGGCTCAGGGAACGGACTAAGGGCAGGGGTCAGCAATAAATAAGCTCTGTTTATTAACAGATTCTTTTTTGTGTGCTCCTGCAGTGTACAGCTGGATACAGCCCCTTTTAATTCTTTTGCTTTAGTGTCAGACAGTGTGTGTATTAAAAAGTGTATTGTGTTTGTCTCTGGGTGTCAGGAATCAGGATAGTGGCTTGCTATGATGGCTGGCTACTTTAGTGTCAGAATACAATTTTTAATAATGTTTAATACATACACTGTCTGACCCTAAAGTAGCCAGCCATAGCAAGCCACTATCCTGACACCCAGAGACAAACAGAATACATTTTTTAATAATGTTTAATACATATACTGTCTGCTTGTTTCTGGGTGTCAGGATAGTGGCTTGCTATGATGGCTGGCTACTTTAGTGTCAGACAGTGTGTGTATTAAACATTATTAAAAAGTGTATTCTGCTTGTCTCTGGGTGTATATATATACTGGGTACAAGAGTCCTGTCACTGGGGCAGTATAAGGACTTTATAAATATAAATAAATATATGTCCTTATTCTGCCCCAGTAACAGGACTCTTGTACCCAGTATATATATATATATATATATATATATATATATATATATATATATATATATATATATATATACGTTGATTGGAGTAGCCATGTTAGTCCAGAGATTTAGATATCAAAATAACAAGAGTATTGCATTGAGCAATGATACTTTTTTATTGGACTAACTATACATTTATAAGTTGACAAGCTTTCGGAAGAGTTCCTTCCTTTATCAAGTCTGGAGCAATACTGACCAATTCAATGGAATTTACAGATTATATCTTAAAACACAGAATAGCTAAGAAGACAGAAAGTGCAGGGAGAGGAGGAGGTGTCGTAAAAATCATGAGGGGGGCTTAGGTAACAGGCAGTGTCCAGTGTAGGAGAACAGACAGGGGGAATATATAGCTATACATAGAGCATATACTGACATAAAGTTATATATCAACATTGAATCAATATCTATAAAGATGTGAAATTGTATATACAGGGGGAGTACAAAAGTTAAAAAAAAAAAAAGACAAAAGTGTGGACATAGGCTTACCTGTGTACCTATGTATAAAGAATGTGGAATATACAATGTAATTGACTAAATGAAAGTATATTACAAAAAAATTTGATAATGTGTTAAGAATCCAGAGTCCACATTTAGTCCAGAATTAAACAGGTTGAAGTGAATTATCATTTTCATTTCAAAGGTTTTTCTTTCCATGGTGTTTTTGAAGTTGCCTCTGAGAATTTTGATTTTGAGGTTTTGGATGGAGTGGTCAGGTTGGGTGAAATGGTGACCAACAGGGGTGCAGTATTTTGTTTCACAGTGGTTTTTGATTGAGTGTCTGTGTAAGTTCATTCGAAGGTGCAGTTTTTGGCTTGTTTCTCCAATATAGCATCCCATTTCACATGCAGTGCAATGTATCATGTATACCACATTTGCAGATATACATGAATATGCCCCTTTAATGTTATAAGATTTATTATTGTGGTTTGCTGTGCTGCTTTCACAAACGTGTTGACACAGTTTGCAGAGAGCTTTATAGCAGCACTTGGTTCCATTCTGAGTGTTCTTTTTCTCAAGGGGTAGCTTCCTATGTACCAATTTCTGTTTTAGGTTAGGTGGTTGTCTGTATGCCAGGATTGGGGGTTTTGGAAAGATTTTTTTGAGTGTGGGATCCTCTAAGAGTAGTGGCTGTAAGTCTTTTATGATTTTTCGTATCCCTCATGCCATCACAAATGGCAAACTGCACTCATCTGTATACAGGAAACCAACAGATAGATGCAGCTACCTCCACAGCTCCAGCTCCCACCCCAATCACATTAAAAAATCCATAATCTACAGTCAGGCTACAAGATACCACAGAATTTGCTCAGATACCAAGGACCGTGACAAACACCTCATCACACTGTCCCATTCATTCAGAGAAAAAGGTTACAAAACAAGGATTATAAATAAAAAAATTAACTCTGCCCTCAATACTCCACGTGAACACTTACTACAATACAGGGAGAAGAAAAACATATCACGTATCCCACTAGTAGTCAAATACAACCCTGCTGTGGAAGGGATACGAAACATCATAAAAGACTTACAGCCACTACTCTTAGAGGATCCCACACTCAAAAAAATCTTTCCAAACCCCCCAATCCTGGCATACAGACAACCACCTAACCTAAAACAGAAATTGGTACATAGGAAGCTACCCCTTGAGAAAAAGAACACTCAGAATGGAACCAAGTGCTGCTATAAAGCACTCTGCAAACTGTGTCAACACGTTTGTGAAAGCAGCACAGCAAATCACAATAATAAATATTATAACATTAAGGGGCATATTCATGTATATCTGCAAATGTGGTATACATGATACATTGCACTGCATGTGAAATGGGATGCTATATTGGAGAAACAAGCCAAAAACTGCACCTTCGAATGAACTTACACAGACACTCAATCAAAAACCACTGTGAAACAAAATACTGCACCCCTGTTGGTCACCATTTCACCCAACCTGACCACTCCATCCAAAACCTCAAAATCAAAATTCTCAGAGGCAACTTCAAAAACACCATGGAAAGAAAAACCTTTGAAATGAAAATGATAATGCACTTCAACCTGTTTAATTCTGGACTAAATGTGGACTCTGGATTCTTAACACATTATCAAAATTTTTTGTAATATACTTTCATTTAGTCAATTACATTGTATATTCCACATTCTTTATACATAGGTACACAGGTAAGCCTATGTCCACACTTTTGTCTTTTTTTTTTTAGATATTGATTCAATGTTGATATATAACTTTATGTCAGTATATGCTCTATGTATAGCTATATATTTCCCCTGTCTGTTCTCCTACACTGGACACTGTCTGCCTGTTACCTAAGCCCCCCTCATGATTTTTACGACACCTACTCCTCTCCCTGCACTTTCTGTCTTCTTAGCTATTCTGTGTTTTAAGATATAATCTGTAAATTCCATTGAATTAGTCAGTATTGCTTCAAACTTGATAAAGGAAGGAACTATTCCGAAAGCTTGTCAACTTATAAATGTATAGTTAGTCCAATAAAAAAAGTATCATTGCTCAATGCAATACTCTTGTTATTTTGATATATATATATATATATATATATATATATATATATATATATATATATATATATAGTAACTGCAGGGTGTATGTGGTGCTCTTGTCTTTCAGGTTAGTTATGTACATACAACACACAGTAATACACATAACGCACTGCCCTCACCTTGTACAAGAATGTGTTAAGGTAACTGGCATAGTGTGTGTGTATGTATGTGTATATATATATATATATATATATACATACACACACAATAAAATGGGCGGAGCCATCTGAGGGGCGGGGTTAGTGCTTCCCCATCTTCAAAATTCACCAGCCGCCACTGCCTGGGCTTGTCCCATTTGGCCAAAAGCGGTAACTAACCTTTACATTTTTGCTTTAATCTTAGCTGAGAGCTTGTAAGCGAGTGCTGGACTTTCTCTGCGTGTTGTATTTAATTTATTTTGTAATTTTCCCTTTGGGCCTTGCACCCAGGCTTTTCTGGGGTTAACTGCCTGTGACTCTGGAGACAGCACAGCTTCATGAGAGTGCTATAGCACCCAGGGCTGAGCATGTTGCATGGTCATAAGATGTGTACCCAGTCCAATCTGAGAGTGCAGTCCCCTTCCGTGTTTTGTATATGTCTAGGGTGATTACATAAATCTATGAACCCTGACTTGTTCCCAGTTTGTTTGACTGAGAGCTTGCATTTGTATGGCAGTATTAGGGACCCAGGTTTGGGAAGAGACCTTGACGTGGTATCTGGGCTTGTCCCATTTGGCCAGATGCAGTAACTAACTCTTCCAGTTTTGCTTTTAATCTTAGCTGAGAGCTTGTAAACAAGTGCTGGACTTTCTCTGTGTGTTGTATTTCATTTATTTTGTAATTTTTCCTATGGGCCGTGCACCCAGGCTTTTCTGGGGTTAACTGCCTGTGACTCTGGAGACAGCACAGCTTCCTGAGAGTGCTATAGCACCCAGGGCTGAGCATGTTGCAGGGTCATAGGATGTGTACCCAGTCCAGTCTGAGAGTGCAGTCCCCTTCCGTGTTTTGTGTGTGTGTATATATATATATATATATATATATATCTTGGCCTAATAAGTCATACATAAGCCATATATAGATTTAACAAATACAAAGCATAGTCATATCATTAAATGAATAGTCTAGTCAAAATTAAACTTTCATGATTCAGATAGAACATGCAATTTTAAGCAACTTTCTAATTTACTCCAATTATCAATTTTTCTTTGCTCTCTTTGTATCTTTATCTGAATGTAAGCTTAGGAGCCGGCCCATTTTTGGTTCAGTACCTGGGTAGCGCTTGCTGATTGGTGGCTACATTTAGCCACCAATCAGAAAGTGCTACCCAGGTAATGAACCAAAAACGGGTCGGCTCCTATGCCTACATTCTTGCTTTTTCAAATAAAGATATCAAGAGAATGAAGAAAAATTGATAATAGGCGTAAATTAGAAAGTTGCTTAAAATTGCCTGCTCTATCTGAATCATAAAAGTTTAATTTTATTCCTTTAATTCTAAGCTATTCTCTCCATATGGATTCCATACATCTAAGACTTACCATGTTTCTTTCACATTCCCTACAAAAAATATGGAATATAGCTGGCACTAGTTCCAAGAGTAATATAGGGAATAATGGAGTTGATTCCGGTGCTACCCCCCAAAAAATAACTGATTATATGAACTAAAAGCTGGAAAAGAACCAACCAAAGTGGGGGTTTAACAATAAGCACTCTCCCCTATTCCTTTGGCATCAGGTGACAGGGGTGAGAGACATAAACAGAATTCTGATATTAGCAACAAACGCATTTCAGCCATCTATGCAGCCTTTCTCAATGTTAGCAGTTTGTCAAACCAAAACCTGGGTGCCACCCGGTTAAGTAGACTATGATAGTTTTGTGACCAGCCTATCAAAAGATACCATGCTGCACAATGCCCTCCCATCCACCAATCAAATTACAGAGGCTGTTACACCAATTGGAACTATCGTTGGCCGACCCAGCCCCTCTGTCTATCTAATCCATTTAGCCCGTATGGTGTAGGGGCATGTGGTAACTGATATAGCGATGATGAGTGGTGGGTGATGTCATAAAGTAGGCGGTACGGTAATCCCGCTTTGTTTACATGTACATCTGGCTCGTGTTAGGTCATAACTCATACTGTATGTGGTCACATTGACCAAATCAGTTTGACATCTATTGTATATTAAGTCAAGTTTGGCACATTCGGTAACCTAGCTGTAATTCATATATTTTTCATATATTTTTCATATATATAATATTCATATATTCATATATTAGTTTGCGGGTGGTCATGCCTACATAGAGAATATTACAAGAACAAGATAAACAGTATATGACATCTGTACTGTGACAGTTAATGTGGGTTTTAATTCTCCAAATTTTGTTAAATCTGTCTGATATCATTTCTTGTTTTACCATGTTTTGGCAGACTTTACAATGTCCACAAGGGATAGAGCCTTTATAGTTAGGGGCTTTCTTGGCATTCCTATTAAAATGGCTTGAAGTCAGGTTGTCAGTGAGGCTTCTGGCCCTTCTGAATGTAAAAGAAGGTTGATCGGGTAATATTTTCTGAAGTTTTTCATCACTTTTTAAAATATGCCAGTGGTTTTTAACTATAGTTGTTAATTTATCACTTTGGCAATTGAAAGTGGTGATAAATCTCAAGGTTTCTGATGCCTGGTGCTCTTAAGGTTTTTAGGAGATCACACCTTTCCTTATATAGGGCTTTTTGGTATGCTCTGGCCAGGAGTTTTTTTAGAATAGCCGCGTTGAAGGAGTCTATCCCTCAGATCATTTGCAGCTTTCTTAAGAGTCCTGGGTAGTACAGTTCCTTCTTAACCTGAGACATTCCCCATAGGGAAGGCCTCTAATAGTAGAGGGGTGATGGTGACTAGTAGCATGCAGTATGTTGTTTGTAAAAAATAAAAAAAAAATAAAGGAACAGTGGAATATAGGCATGTATGATTTTTACCATAAAAACAACCTAGAGGCCTACACCTAAAAATGTTCCCTACATTTTGTGATATTAAACCGGAACTTAAAGGGACAGTCTACAATAGATTTGTTATTGTTTTAAAAGGTACATAATTCCTTTATTACCCATTCCCCAGTTTTGCATAACCAACACAGTTATATTAATATATTTTTTACCTCTGTGATTACCTTGTATCTAAGAACCTTTTGACAGCCCCCTGATCACATGACTGTGACTATATAAAATCTATTGATCTGTGTTGTGCTAAATCTTAAATAACTCGGCCACTTGCCCACGCCATCTGCACCTCCCTTGACAGGCAAGCTGTCCGGGAATATCTGGCAGACAGAAGGAATAACAGCTCTTCTACCCCGGAAGGTCATTTTGAAGAACAAAGCCGTTGGGCACCGTGGCGGGAATATCACCGCCACATTGTAAATACACATAAACAAGTTCCTAACCTCTAACAAGGCTCCTGTTTATTAAAAATGGTCATCTTAACTACCAAAGAAGGCTCTGCTGACTCTCTCATTCTAACAGAACTGCAAATTGTATTCTTGCCCAAGTTAGAAAGACTCCTGCACTCATGCGCTGACCTGTGCGCAATGTTGTCACACGAAACACAACCTGGACCCCGGGTGAGCCCAGCCGCCGAACTTATCACAAGCAATGCCACATCTTTGCTTCTCCCTGACAACCACAAGGCTCCACAACTATTGGCAAGTTGCACGACCTCTCCTGCTATGCATCTAGTGAGATCCGCTGAGGACCCAAGAACCGGACCGGAGGAGAGCATGCCGACACCTCTATTAACCTACCAGCTGTTGATCTCGGCTCCAGAGCACAGAGTCCGGGAGTGCTGGCCGGACTGTGACATGAAATCAGCTATTTGTCTGGAGCGCGGCTCGCCGCCCTCCTATATGGCCCATCCGACTGCTGTTTCGGCTGCAGATCTAGGGGGATTATCCCTTCGATGCTGCTCCACCCATCGAACAAACTGGCTGCCTAACTGCTGCTCCTCGGGAGTACCCGGACTTACACGCCAAGCAAGAGGCATCGGCTGATGCCTCCCTACTGGAATATCTCATGCATCGCCGGGCCTGATCCCCTTCCAACACTGATTACAGTGGAAGGAAAAATGTGTGTCTGGTACAATCTAGGACTGATGATGCGTGATGATCTGTTTACTCGATTACTTTACTTCATTTCATCGAACTATGTAGACTTATCTAAACCGGACCACTGTACTTCAATTCCCCCGCTACAGGTATCTTACTCTTTTACACTAGCCTAAGAGTGTTTTATCTGCTCCACCGGGGTACAAATCTCTGAACGCCATAACTTTATTATTTTCTGTCAGCCTTGATGGCTCTCCGCTTCTGAGCTCACAATGTAATATACACTGTTTGTTATAGACGCTGTCAATATTCCTGAGCACCTCTCACAGGCAGCATCCAGACGTATCATGCCTTGAATTATTTTAGGCAATAAGAGCTGTCTACTATGTACAATCACTGCTACTTTTAGAGGAGGTCCTGGTACTTATGTCCTGCTTATTTGTCAATCTGTCGTATGTTTGGTTACTTGTCGTTATAGTTGATTTTTTTTTTTTTTTGCTTGCAATGTTCGCTGTATACAGGGATCCGGTATAACTTGGAGCTATTTTTCACGCAATTGTTTACAGGTCACATACCTTATTTCTGCAGCAGCCATTTTGCTATCACCCCACTCTAAGCATCCCCATATATCTAAGTCTCCTAGGAAACCCATCTGTGCAATGCCCATACAGTACTTACACATTACGGTTTTGTTTTGTTTTTTAACCCTAACAAGATTCCCCTCTGGACTGACACAAAACTCCTGGCCGGGGAAAGGTCCTTACTGTTTCTCCCCCAATCCCACAGTTAGAAAGGTTTTTTTTATCCTCACACAGCCCCCCTGAATACATGGTGCTAAGAGTTTTCCTGGAAATATGGCTTTTGTATCTTTATGTACTCTAAATATCAATGGGTTATAACAGCCCCCAATTTTCTGGCTCATTCTAGGTTAACTGAATGGGTATGGGGTACAGGATGTGATCTGAATGAACTGAGGGAGACAAGGGCTACAACATAACCTGCTGGTAATTCATTAGTGCTCCAGCCCAAATTAAATATACTATATATAGTCCTACCTATAAACTCCCATCTTTTAAATCCAATCTCACCTAACCACTAATTCATCATCAATTTTTATAAATGCTCTGCAGTCTTAACAAGCTGCACCTATATGGGGCTACATTGTGAGAGCCCCCCTAGAGTTCTACCAGAGCTTATAGTATCCTAGCTAAAGTTGGCTATACTTATACAGTTCCCTTTACATATGGAAGGTATTCCAGGAAAGCGCTGTTGACATAGCAACCCAGCTCATCACACTAAGCTCAGAGGCAAACTTACACCCTTCGTCTATTGGGTTATCCACATGCCTCTAAAATACTTGGGATTGGGGCAATTTAATTTAATTTAGTTTCAGTTTATGTGTTTAGGTTAGTGTTATTGTTTTGTTATATGTTGTGTTGTTTAAACTAAAATAAAAATTAAGAGTCGCAGGTGCAGTGGGAGATAACAATTAATGGATGTTGATATAGCCCCTACTGCAGGGATTGATTCATATTGTAACACTGTTCTAATCGCAAACTAACAGATTGCATATGTACCATACGTTATGAAAATGAGCTGTTAACCCTTTTTGTATTCTCTGACAACAACTGTATTAGTAATGACACTGTATCGATAGTCAACATGTTGTGCTCAACTCATGATATGAAAAGTGATGTCGATGTGTTCTGACATGTCAATGTATGCATCTACCTCATTGTACCTGTAACTCTTTAATAAAAAGAATTAAAAAAAAAAAAAATCTTAAATAACTCCCTGGGCGTTAGCACAGTGTTATCTATATGGCCCACGTGAACTTATCAGTCTCTTGTTGTGAAAAGCTATTTAAAAAGCATGTGATAAGAGGCAACCCTCAAGGGCTTAGACATTAGCATATGAGCCTACCTAGGTTTAGTTTCAACTAATAATACTAAGAGAACAAAGCAAATTTGATGATAAAAGTAAACTGGAAAGTTGATTAAAATTACAAGTCCTATCTGAATAATGAAAGTTTAATTTTGACTAGACTGTCCTTTTAAGTCTAAATGGGAAGGAGTACTAACTGAATGCTCTCTCGAACTGATTGGGTATTTAGTTGAGCATGAGACTGAGGAAATTACTAAGATCAGTGAGGATCTGAAACAATTTGAGACTAGAGATGACTTCCAAAAATCATATACTAAAACTAAGAGTGAGGTGGAAAAATTTGCTAAGTTTATATCTGACAAAAAGGAAAGAAAGATTGTCAGAGACTTGACAGACTATGCACAGGGTAAAGTGTACCAGTGGAGTCACACAACTAACAAAAACCTAGACTCTGACTTATCAGATAAAAAAATATGACACCACGGACGCTGAACTCTCGGATGGTGAAAATCTATCCAGATCTATCCTTAGCAAAAAAACTAAACCACACATTAATATTGGGTGTGCCCCTTTAGGAGTAGGACTAGGAGGGGAAGAAGGAATACAACCTCGTACAAGAAGACAAGTACAGTTCAGTCAGAAAAATCAGTCCCACCACCACAAAAATCAATCCCACAAAAACTCATCACACAAGTAGAACCAAGTGACCCTGATATGTCTAATTCTAGCTTTAATATCATCAATTTATTGGATAAGATATTTACACCGATTCATATTTCTGAATTAAAGAGAGGTCTATCTTTTGTACCAACAAGTCAAATAGACAAATTTGAAGCAATCAAAGATACACATTTATTTGTTAGAAAAATATTATTGAAAAAATATTTCTCTGATTCTGAGGACCCCAACAGCCTATCTACAACAGATCAATCAGCCCTAAATGATCTGATTATTCTTTTAGAGGAGTCAGATACTAATGATAATAATATCATGGGTGCCGAGTGGCGCAAAATTCTTAAATCCAAGTCACAGTTTGTCCAACCTAGTAATATATCACCTCAATCCATTACATTCCTGAATCTAGTTTGTAATGACATACTGACTATACATGAGCCCAAACTTAACACAGATGCCAATATGTCAAAGGCAGAAATAGAAGCTATCACAGAAATGTCTAATTGGACTGACGTACAAATTAAAAAGAGTGATAAAGGGGGAAACATTGTGATTTGGCCAACCGCCATGTATGTGACAGAAGCCCTTAAACAACTTAATAATATAAAGAATTACAAGAAACTGTTGGGGAATCCTACAGAATGTTTCCAAGATTATAACAAATTGATAGATTCTGCTCTAACTCATAAGGTGATTGACAAAAAGAACACATGTTCCTGTCAGTTAATAGTCCAAGGGTTGCCACTCTTTATCTTTTACCCAAGATACATAAAGATGTCATCTGTCCTCCTGTGAGACCAATCGTCTCTGGAATTAGTTCTCTCACTGAGAAAGCTAGCAAGTACATTGATGCTAGATTACGAAATTTTGTGGAAACCCTTCCCTCTTACACACGAGATACGATGCACATACTTAATAAAACCCAGAATATTAAAACAAGTGAGAACTCCATACTTGTCACATGTGACGTGGAGTCTTTGTATACAAGTATACAGACTGAATGGGGTATAAAAGCAGTTGCCCACTTTTTGGATAAAGATTAACACCTAGAAGTGGAAACTAAAGAGTTTATTATAACACTATTAAAATTTATCTTGACACACAACTATTTTGTCTTTGACAACAAATTTTACCTTCAGGTGTGTGGCACTGCCATGGGAGCCTCTTGTGCCCCAACGTATGTTAACATATACCTAGGCTGGTGGGAGGAGATGGTAGTATTCCATGAATCAATGAGGAACTACACTCAACACATCTCCCACTGGTCTAGGTATATCGATGACATCTTCTTTATATGGGAGGAACCAGAAGAATTACTGGTGGACCTGTTTAAAGTACTTAACACCAATCCATTTGGGTTATTTTTAACTTATAAAATTAGCACAGATAAAGTTGAATTCCTTGACCTGACCATCCATAAGAAAGATAATGGTTTAAAGACTGAGGCATTCAGAAAACAAACAACTACAAACAACATACTGCATGCCACTAGTCACCATCACCCCTCTACTATTAGAGACCTTCCCTATGGGGAATATCTCAGGTTAAGAAGGAACTGTACTACCCAGGACTCTTTTTAGAAAGCTGCAAACTATCTGAGGGATAGACTCTTTCAACGCGGCTATTCTAAAAAAAACTCCTGGCCAGAGCATACCAAAAAGCCCTATATAAGGAAAGGTGTGATCTCCTGAAACCTAAAGAGCACCAGGCATCAGAAACCTTGAGATTTATCACCACTTTCAATTGCCAAAGTGATACATTAACAACTATAGTTAAAAACCACTGGCATATTTTAAAAAGTGATGAAGAACCTCAGAATATTTTACCCGATCAACCTTCTTTTACATTCAGAAGGGCCAGAAACCTCAATGACAACCTGACTTCAAGCCATTTTAATAGGAATGCCAAGAAAGACATTGTAAAGTCTGCTAATACATGGTAAAACAAGAAATAATAACAGACAGATTTAACAAAATTTTGAGAATTAAAACCCATATTAACTGTCAGAGTACAGATGTCATATACTGTCTATCTTGTTCTTGTAATATTCTCTATGTAGGCATGACCATGCGCAAACTGGGTACAAGAGTGACAGAACACCTTAGCAACATACAGAATGCCCAAAAAGAAATTGATAAAGGCAAACAAATTACCAGTGTTGCTAGGCATTTCCTTAAACACCACTCAGGCAAAGGAACATCTTTTAAATGCTGAGGATTAGAAAAAATGAAGTCAGGCATCAAAGGAGGGAACTGTGAAAAAATCCTACTCCAAAAGGAAGCTAATTGGATTTTTAAACTTAAAATTGTCATGCCGCATGGCATGAATGAAGCAAATAATTATTGGGTATTTCTTTGAAACATTATTATGATCTCATCCTGGCCTTAATATCAAGGTTGTTATTTATTTGTAAATGTATCTTTATGTGGCAGCCAATCTATATACTATTAATTTGCTTCACTACATCTTCCTATAATACACCATTAGATTACTATGAATTGGAATGACACATAACAGTATGTATGAAATAACTTTTGGAACATTAACACTGTGTACAAAGCCCTTCACATGAACACCTTGATTACGTGAATCTTTATGGGTTGTAAGAGGCATACAGTGACCGTGAGGCTGCCATTTTATATGGATAAAGATGTCAAACAATTTATATAGATAAAGTAACAAGAAAGAGGCGCCAATGGTGCAGATCAGAAGGTATTTTTGAAATATCAAACTTATGTGAACACTAGGTACTCACAATAGGAGGAGGCACTCAGTTGTGCCGGTAGACGCAGGCTGGGTTTTAACAGCAATCCAGCTGGCTGTGGAAGGAAGCAAAAGGAAGCAGCTCTCTATCAGCATCCGATGGAAGAAGATCTGAAAAGTGTAAGCAAGGATAGAGGCGCCTATGGTGCAGGTAAATGGTGGTACAATAAGCACTAATAGCCCACTCTACACACAGTACTCACATTTATTGAAGGCACTCACTTGTGCCTATAGAGGCAGGCTGGATTTTAGCAGCAATCCAGCTGGCTGTTACCGGGTGGAATGGCTGGTTCGTGGGTGTCAGAGTGCAGGAGCTCTATAGTAGCATAGCAAGGCAGTACCAAACGTAACACTGCCTATACAAGTTTTTTGGGATCCTGTTTTTGCCTGGGAGTTTAGTCAGCTGGGACGGCTGTGAAGTTCCATCCTGCTCAGATTGCACCTGAAGGTACAATGGAGTTGTTAGTGTTTCTTTCCCCACACTTTTATCCCATGCAATATATCTGTGATGCACCATGTGGTTTTGTATCAGATCACTATTTCGGTTTCCGTTGTGGCAGCACTTTTTGCGCTCGTATCCTGCTGCTAAATTGCTGCTAAAATCCAGCCTGCCTCTATAGGCACAAGTGAGTGCCTTCAATAAATGTGAGTACTGTGTGTAGAGTGGGCTATTAGTGCTTATTGTACCACCATTTACCTGCACCATAGGCGCCTCTATCCTTGCTTACACTTTTTAAACAATTTATATATACTGTATATACCAGAGGTGGTTGTTTTCCTAGTACTTGTATATGGAGCCGATAGTAACAGCTTATGTTCCATTAGTATTATGGAACACGAGGGTTAGGAGTGATATATCGATTATATGATTTCTATATAAGGGTATTACTTTTGAGACCCACTTAGATCCTATACTATCACATCCTTTCATGTGATTGTAAGGGGATAGTGATCACATGACATACTTAGGTCCGAGATGTGTAGCATCAGGAATCTATTACACTCTGATAATTCATATAGAACTATAATATGATTTGACCCTATCACTAATATAGAGGATCTTGCCACATTATTCTGCTGCCCTAGTACACTAGTTAATTTAACTAGCTTTATATCAGCTCTACTGGCTTACATTTCACATAACCACCACTATACGTATCCTTGGGGACCGACAACACTGCAATAGTTTGTATCTGTGGTGGAATACAAATTCTGTAATCAGGTCGTTAACACAATCATCCTGTCATTTTTGTACCAATACATATCACATATCGGGTAGGCAATGTTATAAATTTGCTGACATAACACATTTATATATATATATATATTACACTGACAATCTAGTTAATACAGGGTAATCCACTCACTACCATTGTGAATACAATTACTATATGCCACATTGCTGACCGAATTAACACCACTCCCGATACAAGCAGTATCATTATAAGCCAGGGATTGATCCTGGCTTTGCATATATTGAACGCACTGCACAATGGATATCGGATGAAGTATGCTTGAAAATACGTGAGGGGATGATCTGTTTGTGATATTATATACGAATTACGGCTAGGTTACCGGATCTGCCAAACTTGACTTAATATACAATAGATGTCAAACTGATTTGGTCAATGTGATCACATACAGTATGCGTTACGACCTAACACACACCAGATGTACATGTAAACAAAGCGGGATTACCTACCGCCTACTTTATGATGTCACCCACCACTCATCATCGCTATAGCAGTTACCACACGCCCCTACACTATACAGGCTAAATGGATTAGATAGACAGAGGGGCTGGGTCGGCCAACGATAGTTCCAATTGGTGGAACAGCCTCTGTAATTTGATTGGTGGATGGGGGGGCATTGTGCGGCATGGTATCTTTTGATAGGCTGGTCACAAAACTATCATAGTCTACTTAACCGGGTGGCACCCAGGCTTCAGTTTGCCAAACTGCTAACATTGAGAAAGTCTGCATAGACGGCTGAAACACGTTTGTTACTAATAGCAGAATTCTGTTTATGTCTCTCACCCCTGTCACCTGATGCCAAAGGAAGCAGTTATCGGCCAGGAAACAGGGGGGTGATTGTACATATTAATTTTTAGCTTAAATTACTTCTAAGGTACTTTTTGAGAATGTGCATTCTCTCTTTACTTTTAACTTACTACTGTTAAAGCTTTACTGTTTTAATCATTTAAATGTATACATTTAAATAGGGGAGAGTGCCTATTGTTAAACCCCCACTTTGGTTCTTTTCCAGTTTTTAGTTCATATAATCTTTCACATTCACAACATGGGCAAGATTACATATGCGGCGTCGCCCGCAAAAGCCGGCGACGACGGTTTTTACAATGTTTTGGTATCACATATACAGCGCCACATATAAATGCGGCGCGTATATTTCACCCGTCGCCCGCAATTTTTACTCCCATAAGCTAACATAGAACCATGTCGCAAATCGGTATCACATATTCAGCCCAAGGACTTGCGCAGCGAAAATGGAGAAATTTTACTCAATTTTCACCTCGCCACACATAGGCAGACGCAGAAAGCCTTATGTTGAGTATGTGAGCACCGTAACCCCTGAAAATAGTAACTAACACCTAACGCATGCGCAATATCTATCAACCTTCTGAAATTAACTAACATTTAACGCATACGCAATATCTATTTACCTGTCAACAACCAACCCCCACTGCAATAACTAATAAACTATATTAACCCCTAATCCGCCAACCCCCACATCGCAAAACATCGAATTAAACTATTAACCCCTAATCCGCCAACTCCCCACAATGCTATATACCTAATAAAGTGATTAACCTCTAAACCATTATCACCCCACAATGCAATATACCTTACTAAACTATTAACCCCTAATCCCCCATTTACCCATATCGCAAAGTACCTATTAAAACTTCTAACCCCTAAACCGCCATCCCCTACCAACGCAATAAATTTAATTAACCCCTAATCCGCCATTAACCCACATCGCAACAAACCTAATAAAGGCTCTATTTATCATTCCAATTCTCCTATATTTTCTCCTAAAAGTTCTCATGAGAAATAATTCTCCTATTTATCATTCAAAAATACTCCTAAAATTGGGCAAGTTCGACTGTAAAATTCTCCTACTCTGTTCTAACTCTCCTTGGAGAACATGTTCTCCAAAAAAAGGGTTAAATTAGATCTTTTTAGTCGTATTTCATATAGTTCTCCTCATAATTCTCCTTGTTACAAATTTATCATTTATATTCTCCTGTGGAGGACTGAAAGTTCTCCTGCAAGTTCCTACCTTAAAGTTCTCCATAGTTAAAGTGGAGAACAGCATTAGAAATCTATTCTCTACAAGTTGTAGACGCAGTTACACACAAAAAAAGGTCTCTACAAGGTGCAAATATCATCTATAACAAAGCACAATAATAATGGTTATTGGAGTGCTATAATAATTTATGATGGAGTAAAAAAATATATATATAATGGAGCACCAAAATAATATATAACAGAGCACAAAAATTATATAAAAATAAGATATAAAAAAGCACTAAAATTGAAGCACTAAAACAATGAAAATGTAGATCTATTTAGTGATGTCCCGAACTGTTCGCCCATGAACGGTTCACAGCGAACATAGCTTGTTCGCGTTCGTGGGCGAACACATGGCGATGTTCGATCCGCCCCTATGTGTCATCATTGTGGAAACTTTGACCCTTTATGTCACAGCCGCCTGACACATTAGAGCCAATCAACATCAGACACTCCCTCACAGACCCTCCCAGCTACTCGGAATCCGCCATTTTAGACTCATAACGACCTTGCTTTCTTAATGAGAGGACGTGTTGTGTTTTTGCTCCTGACATTAATAGGAAAAACATAGCTAGGCTAGTGTATTTACAGTTCAGAAGGACTCCACTCATCTCTGCTGCAAGCACAGCACCCCAAAAAGCCCTTTTTAGGGCTATATTTCGTGCCGTTTTTTTTTTTTTCGTTTTTTTTTTATTAGCATTTGCCTGGCTTTCAGCTGTGTGTTTAAGGCTCACAGCATATGCTGTGACTACTGCCACCACGGATATCTCCCTAACAACATTAGTTTAAATTTAACTAACCAAAAAATTTAATTATTTTTCTAGTGTAATTTTTTTTCATTTTCTATCAGGCCAGTGTCACACAGCATATACTCTGGTTCATTGCTCTGTGCCAGCCAGCAGCCACCAGTGTTAATATCCGTTTATAACATTATTTTAAATTTAAAAAAAAAAAAAATAATATTTTGCTAGTGTAATCTAATTACATTTACTATCAGTAAATGTCTGTCAGGCTCACTCAGCATTAATATACCTCATTTTTTTTCAGTCTTTTGGTTAATTGGTCTGTGCCAGGCAGCCACCCAGCACTCATATCTATTCTTCTTCACCTTAATTTTAATATAAAAAAAAAAAAGTTTAAATTTGTTTGCTAGTGTAATCTAATATAATTTTCTATCCAGCCTGTGTGTTTTGCTGACATACAGAGCCTACTGTGTTTACTTGCTGCCCTCCCTAGTCTATGAGCCACTTATATGTGTTTAACCTTTTTTTAATTTCCCCCCCAAAAAAATAATTTCAATCATTTTTCTAGTGTAATCTAATAGTATTTTCTATCAGGCGTGTGTGTATCCGACTTACAGAGCCTACTGTTTTTAATAGCTGCCCTTCCAAGGCTATCAGCCACGACTCATATGTATGTGCTTAACCTTTTTCTTAAAATTTCCAAAAAAAAGTCTTTAAATCATTATGCTAGTGTAATCTAGTTGTATTTTCTATCAGGCCTGTGTCTAACTGTCTATCTGACTTACACAGCATACTGTTGTTATAATTGCTGCCCTACGTAGCAGCCAGCCAGTGCGACCACTCATAGAGTCATATGTGCATTGCACTTCTTAACATAATTTTAATATTAAAATCTAAAATTTTAAAATATTTTGCTAGTGTAATCTAACTTAATTTTCTATCAGGCCTGTGTTTTTGTCACTTACACAGCATACTGTGTTAAATTGCTGCCCTACCTACCATCCACAACTCATATCTGCCAGCCTGTGTGCCAGGTCCAACTAGCCAATTAGCGGCACCAATCACAATTCTTGTAACAGTAATTAAAAAAAAAAAAAATCATAATTTTTTGGACTGCAAATATTCAGTCTCCTAGTGCCATTGAATTGCATTTACCTCCTGCCTGCCACTGCCAGCCTTTTGTGCCAGGCCGTCTAGCCAACTATTTACACCAATCATAATTGTTGTCACAGACAGTATAGTTAGTAATTTAAATAAAAAATTTTTTTATTG
Organism: Bombina bombina; assembly: GCF_027579735.1. NCBI lineage: Eukaryota > Metazoa > Chordata > Amphibia > Anura > Bombinatoridae > Bombina > Bombina bombina. The sequence goes on from NC_069504.1 coordinate 716,381,542, forward strand.
TTGATCTTAATCCTCAGTTTGCTCGTGCCCTAGAATTGCACTTTTCTACTGCCTTCCAAGCCTGTGTGCCAGGCCTACTTGAAAAATATTTACACCAATCATAGTTGTTGTGACAGTATTCTTAATAATTGAAAATTAAAATTGTTGGTAATAGTTGTTGAAAATCCTCAGTTTGCTGGTGCCATTGAATAGCACTTTCCTGCTGCCTTGCAGCCTGCTGTGAGCCAGGCCCACCTAGCCAATTGTTGCCTGCAATCATATTTTTTTTAACAGTATTGCAAAAATTGTCAATCATCACTGTTTTGACTGTCAGTAATCAGTCTCCTAGTGTCCTTGAATTGCATCTACCTCCTGCCTGCCAGCCTTTTGTGCCAGGCCGTCTTGCCAACTATTTACACCAATCCTAATTTTTTGTCACAGTATAGTTACTAATTAAAATTAAAAAATTCTTGATTGTTGATAATCTTAATCCTCAGTTTGCTCGTGCCCTAGAATTGCACTTTTCTACTGCCTTCCAAGCTTGTGTGCCAGGCCTAATTGAAAAATATTTACACCAATCATATTTGTTGTGACAGTATTCTTAGTAATTAAAAATTAAAATTTTTGTTAATAGTTGTTGTGAATCCTCAGTTTGCTGGTGCCAGTGAATAGCATTTTCCTCCTTCCTTCCATCCTGCTGTGTGCCCGGCCCACCTAGCCAATTATTGCCAGCAATCATATTTCTTTTAACAGTATTGCAAAAATTGTCAATCATCACTGTTTTGACTGTCAGTAATCAGTCTCCTAGTGTCCTTGAATTGCATTTACCTCCTGCCTGCCAGCCTTTTGTGCCAGGCCGTCTTGCCAACTATTTACACCAATCATAATTGTTGTCACAGTATAGTTACTAATTAAAATTAAAAAATTCTTGATTGTTGATGATTTTAATCCTCAGTTTGCTCGTGCCCTAGAATTGCACTTTTTTACTTCCTTGCAAGACTGTGTGCCAGGCCTACTTGAAAAATATTTACACCAATCATATTTGTTGTGACAGTATTCTTAATAATTAAAAATTAAAATTTTTGTTAATAGTTGTTGTGAATCCTCAGTTTGCTGGTGCCATTGAATAGCACTTTCCTCCTGCCTTGCAGCCTGCTGTGAGCCAGGCCCACCTAGCCAATTGTTGCCAGCAATCATATTTCTTTTAATAGTATTGCAAAAATTGTCAATCATCATTGTTTTGACTGTCAGTAATCAGTCTCCTAGTGTCCTTGAATTGCATCTACCTCCTGCCTGCCAGCCTTTTGTGCCAGGCCGTCTTGCCAACTATTTACACCAATCCTAATTTTTTGTCACAGTATAGTTACTAATTAAAATTAAAAAAAATCTTGATTGTTGATGATCTTAATCCTCAGTTTGCTCGTGCCCTAGAATTGCACTTTTCTACAGCCTTCCAAGCCTGTGTGCCAGGCCTACTTAAAAAATATTTACACCAATCATATTTGTTGTGACAGTATTCTAATAATTAAAAATTAAAATTTTTGGTAATAGTTGTTGTGAATCCTCAGTTTGCTGGTGCCATTGAATAGCACTTTCCTCCTGCCTTGCAGCCTGCTGTGAGCCAGGCCCACCTAGTCAATTGTTGCCAGCAATCATATTTCTGTTAACAGTATTGCAAAAATTGTCAATCATCACTGTTTTGACTGTCAGTAATCAGTCTCCTAGTGTCCTTGAATTGCATCTACCTCCTGCCTGCCAGCCTTTTGTGCCAGGCCGTCTTGCCAACTATTTACACCAATCCTAATTTTTTGTCACAGTATAGTTACTAATTAAAATTAAAAAATTCTTGATTGTTGATGATCTTAATCCTCAGTTTGCTCGTGCCCTAGAATTGCACTTTTCTACTGCCTTCCAAGCCTGTGTGCTAGGCCTACTTGAAAAATATTTACACCTATCATATTTGTTGTGACTGTATTCTTAGTAATTAAAAATTAAAATTGTTGTTAATAGTTGTTGTGAATCCTCAGTTTGCTGGTGCCAGTGAATAGCACTTTCCTCCTGCCTTGCAGCCTGCTGTGTGCCCGGCCCATCTAGCCAATTATTGCCAGCAATCCTATTTCTTTTAACAGTATTGCAAAAATTGTCAATCATCACTGTTTTGACTGTCAGTAATCAGTCTCCTAGTGTCCTTGAATTGCATTTACCTCCTGCCTGCCAGCCTTTTGTGCCAGGCCGTCTTGCCAACTATTTACACCATTCATAATTGTTGTCACAGTATAGTTACTAATTAAAATTAAAAAAATCTTGATTATTGATGATCTTAATCCTCAGTTTGCTCGTGCCCTAGAATTGCACTTTTTTACTTCCTTGCAAGACTGTGTGCCAGGCCTACTTGAAAAATATTTACACCAATCATATTTGTTGTGACAGTATTCTTAATAATTAAAAATTTAAATTTTTGTTAATAGTTGTTGTGAATCCTCAGTTTGCTGGTGCCATTGAATAGCACTTTCCTGCTGCCTTGCAGCCTGCTGTGAGCCAGGCACACCTAGCCATTTGTTGCCAGCAATCATATTTCTTTTAACAGTATTGCAAAAATTGTCAATCATCACTGTTTTGACTGTCAGTAATCAGTCTCCTAGTGTCCTTGAATTGCATCTACCTCCTGCCTGCCATCCTTTTGTGCCAGGCCGTCTTGCCAACTATTTACAACAATCCTAATTTTTGGTCACAGTATAGTTACTAATTAAAATTAAAAAATTCTTGATTGTTGATGATCTTAATGCTCAGTTTGCTCGTGCCCTAGAATTGCACTTTTCTACTGCCTTCCAAGCCTGTGTGCCAGGCCTACTTGAAAAATATTTACACCAATCATAGTTGTTGTGACAGTATTCTTAATAATTAAAAAATAAAATTGGTGGTAATAGTTGTTGAGAATCCTCAGTTTGCTGGTGCCAGTGAATAGCACTTTCCTCCTGCCTTGCAGCCTGCTGTGTGCCCGGCCCACCTAGCCAATTGTTGCCAGCAATCATATTTCTTTTAACAGTATTGCAAAAATTGTCAATCATCACTGTTTTGACTGTCAGTAATCAGTCTCCTAGTGTCCTTGAATTGCATTTACCTCCTGCCTGCCAGCCTTTTGTGCCAGGCCGTCTTGCCAACTATTTACACCAATCATAATTGTTGTCACAGTATAGTTACTAATTAAAATTAAAAAAATCTTGATTATTGATAATCTTAATCTTCAGTTTGCTCGTGCCCTAGAATTGCACTTTTTTACTTCCTTGCAAGACTGTGTGCCAGGCCTACTTGAAAAATATTTACACCAATCCTATTTGTTGTGACAGTTTTCTTAATAATTAAAAATTTAAATTTTTGTTAATAGTTGTTGTGAATCCTCAGTTTGCTGGTGCCATTGAATAGCACTTTCCTTCCGTTTGCGGGAGGGGCTTGATGAGGCGTCTGTGTTTGGCGCGCTCTGTGATCCAGCTACACTCAGGCCACCCCCAGCTTATCCCAGGCCGTTGAGGCTGGACCTGCCCTGGCCAAGGAGCGTGTTCGGCTCGGAGGGGAGCTTTCTCCTTCTGAGGAGCAAGTTCAGGATAAGGACGTCCGCCAGCCATCAAGACTCAGTGGCTAGAGTCAAGGTCGGTGCAATCGGCACAGAAGCAATTGTATCTGTTGCGGCAGTGCTCCCAGAACCCCGGTGACTGGAGGAAGGCGAGGCAGCTGACGCTGTCTACAACGGACTCGAGTCCCAGGATAGGAGCATTGTGTATGAAACGCTGCAGGGTGGACGTCTGCTAAGTTCGATCTCTTCGCTCTGAAAAGGATATCGGTCCCCCTCCCAGAACCCCAGGGGCAAGGCTGTAAAGTATACTTTTATATATTTTTATCTTCACTTATGTGTCAGCTTGCCATGGGATAGGAGGTGGGATAAGAACAAGGTTAACATGCTGCCTGGGTCCCAGGGGGATATATGATGCTACCTGAGGAATCGTCTATTAGAAGGCAGTGAAGGAAATTGATATCAAGGGAAAGAAGGAGCTAAGATAAAGTGTTTCTATATCTATCAGCTGATAATATCCCTCCATTTTTCCTATTAATCTATCACATATATCTACAGTGGAACTGTTATCTTTGCAATCTGAAATCAAGGGAACTGTGCTGTCTCTCCTGTCTAGCAGGATAGAGGGACCTTTTTTTTCAAGACACATATCTATCTGTTAAATACCCTGGATATACTACGAGTTGCTGGTCCAGGACTCAGCTAAGTTTGTCAAAGGGAAATATCTTGCTTGGAGCAGGGGATACCTGCAGGACTTTGGCCGCAATTCATCTCTGCTGGGACTTGTGTTTATAAGAGCTCTGGTCTCTCTTCCTCTCTATAGTTTTTTGGTTTTTCTGATTTCATATCTCTGCTGCTGACACTATTCTTGAGAACTGTTTGTTGAAGGTCAATATAACTCAGTTGTATATTCAGAAAACAACATTGGATTAAGTAACTATATGTTTCTAGGCAAAGTTATTTGATAGCCTCTGTGTCATTGTCCTCTTGTATAGGAGAGAGATACTAAAAAAAGAAGGAGGTAGGGGGAGGAAGGAGGAAAGAAAGAGGGGAAGAGAAAAAAGGGAAAATGGTAGAGGAAAAAAAAATATATATCTATACCTTGTTTCAGCAAGTTGAAAGGTTTAAAAGTATTGAAACTCCAGCAGGGGTCAGATCTACACAGTTTTTGTGAAAAATGCTCCGCTATGATATGGTTCTTAGCATTAGTAAGTTATAAGAATTATATGTAGGAACATTTTATTCTATAGGCTCCATGTACTAAAGCATCAATTTTTTCGCCGACAACGTGTTTGCTCGACTCGCTCTAACTCGCAGCTAGCGAGATGTTACCCGCCCGCCATATGTACTAAAAACTATTAAAAAAAAAGGCGCGTCAAATCCGCATCGAGCACTGGCGAATGATTCATACATATGACGCCTCGCTATTTGCGAATGTACTATTAATCGCTTACAAACTGTCAGTCATGTTTGTCCCACGTGACTGCAAGGTGTCAGAAACGTCAGCTTTGTCGCGGGAACATATTGCAGCACTATATAAGCTCTATTTAATAAAGTTTTTCAGACTGCATATTTCAAGAACTTGAAGCTTTACTGACTTTTATTGTTATCGATAAATTAAGTATGGCTACTTCTCGATCTGATTCACAGTCCAAATCGAAGAATCCCCACTTCTCACATCAGCAGAACCTGGTTCTTGTCGATATGGTGCTAGACTCATATGACTATTTATTTGGTTGTCGTTCGAAGCAAACGTCTAGTATCCGTAAAAAAAGTATATGGACCCGGATAAGTGATGCTGTCAGTGCTCAGGGACCTGGGAAAAAGGACGTTGATCAAATTAAAAAAAGGTACAACGACATCAAACGATTTGCAAAAGCCAAATTGGCAAAAGAAAAAAATTCAACCCGTGCTACCGGAGGTGGAACAGCTTATGTCGCTGATCTTAATGATTACGAGCAGAGACTGGTGCAGCGTCTAGGCCCAGAAGTAATCGTCGGGATCACAGATGATTGTGATAGCGACCTAAGAGGTAAAACATTTATCGAATTACTATAATTTAAATTGAATGTTGATCATATTGTAATTATCCATTAGAGTTGGTTTATACAAATATGTATCTTGTAAAGATATTTTGTCCAATCAATTTTTTGGTGCGTCAATTTTGATTAAGTTAAATCAATGAAGATTAATGCTAGATTTTTGTATAGCTTAACCAATAACGTATGTAATGTAATATTCATGATCACAGATGATTGTGATAGCGACCGAAGATGTAAAACAATTATCGAATTACTATTATTTGAATTGAATGATGATCATATTGTAATTATCCATTAGAGTCGGTTTATCCAAATATCTATCTTGTAAAGATATTTTTTCAAATCAATTTTTTGGTGCGTCAATTTTGATTACGTTACATCAATGCAGATTACTGTTAGATTTTTGTATAGCTTAACCAATAACGTATGTAATGTAATATTCATGATCACAGATGATTGTGATAGCGACCGAAGATGTAAAACATTAATATAATTACTATTTTTTAAATTGAATGATGATCATATTGTAATTTTCCAGTGGAGTCGGTTTATAAAAATATTTAACATTTAATTATATTTTGGAAAATCAATATTTATTGGCGCCAATTTTGATTATAGTCCTATTACTGCTTTATTTTTGTATTGCTTTCTAAATAACAATTCTATTTTAATTTACTTCATTTTCTTGATATCCTTTGATGAAAAGCATATTTAGAACAGCTTACTAGCTAATAGATGCCTTTAATGGAAGTAAATTTCGATCTATTTTAAAATCTTAATTTCTTTATGACTGATGAACAAATCTTTTGTGGTTTAATGTCCCTATTCATCAAATCAAAAGCTGCGCCAAACAATATTGTTATTGCTATGTGAGCTCTGTATTCAAGGATCGTTTGAAAATACAGTGCTATATTTTTGTAGACAAATTCACAAAAACAAACGTTACAGTATACATTAGACAAGCATGTATACAGACCAAAAAATATACACTTATACATGCAGATACACACACACTAATATTATACACTTACACATGCAGATACACACTCACACTCTCAACATTAGTGTATATATAATATCAAGATATTGTTTTTTAAGCGGATTAATGAGTGTTTAAATGCTATTATTTAAAAAAAACTTGAATAGTTGGTTTCACATAAAACAATAGTCCTGTGTTTATGTAATCTTTCATTCTATTCATTATTCTTTCATTCCATTCATTCTATTCATTCTATTCATTCATTCAACTAATTTATGATGTATCAACAAGCTCTTATAAGTATTCTTTGAACTTGTCATTTAATTAGCAAATGAGCAGACGACTCTTTTTCGTTTACAGTTAATTGTTAACAAGGTAATTAAATGACAAGTTCAAATAACACTTATAACAGCTTGTTGATACATAATACAATGAATGAATAGAATTAAAGAATATAATAGAATGAATAATGAATAGAATGAAAGATTACATAAACACAGGACTATTGTTTTATGTCAAACAAAGTACTCAACACTTTTTAAATACTAGAAACAAGCTTTACAAAACAGTTTCAATACAAACAACCTTGAGTGTCTACAAAAAAATTTAATTTTTACATTCAAATTCTTCAACCTGGTTACTATTGTGTGTGCTACACTGTCCCTTTCAATAACCACTATTTAAAATTTTAAATATTAGTTATTTATTAATCTTCTATGGATCGAAACATGAATAACGATTGATTTTATTTATCTCTTAACAGCTCGACCACAATCCGTGACAGCTAGGGGTGGTGATGACCCTGCTTCAGCCATTCCATCAACCTCCTCTGGGACATCGATGACTAGTGGTGGTGTCGTTATTGGGCAAACGATAAGAAGCACATCATCTGCTAGCCATACCTTTTTATCAGCGGATAGACTTCCAGATATCCGTACCAGCACCCCTGAAACCAGTGTTGGTAGAGGTACAGGTAAACAATATATTTTCATTTTTTCCATTCTCCTCTGGTCATACTGGTCAAAGCTAACCGAAATTCGCTTTCTCTCAAAAAATCTAATTACTTGAATTCCCTTTTTTTTTTTTTTTCTTTTAAAAGCGTGGTAGTTTTTGCTCACTTAGGCCATATAGATAACATTGCTTTATTGTAATTTTTTTATTTTGGATTTTTCACTAAAGAAATTTTATTTTAATATATATATATATTTTTTTTTATCATAGCTGACCTTGGACATCTTTTTCGGAACATGACGGGAAGTTCTCCACGGTTGTTTGATGGTGAGAATCTGTACTATTAATACATTCCTTTTTTTTTAAATTTTCTTCTTATACATAAATATCAAGATATCAACATCTTCATATATATTATTATTTTTAGGATATATAAAGATATATATTTATATAAATAAAAATATATATATTGCTATCTATATATATATATATATATACATATATATATATATATATAAATATATCTATATATATACACATTTATATATATAGATAGATATATTTAGAATTTTAGATCATAAAAAGGCATCAATCACTCGTCATTTAAAATTAAAAAGAGCATTTAATAATACAAAAGCTTCATTAAATTTTCTAAAAAAAAAAAAAAAGATTATTTAATTTTGTGTTATGAACAGTTGAATTTGAGTTACAAATGACATGTGAGTGCTGCCTTTTTTCCATAGTACATATTCACAGCTGCTACTAAATATTTTAAAATCGTTAAAAAAAATTTACATTTTTTTTAAAATATATATATAGATATATATATATATATTTTTTTATATATATATATTTATATATCTACATTATATTTTTATATAGATATTAAAATCTTAATATATTCATATATATTTATTTTTTTATTTTTAATTTTCACAGATACAGAGGAGTCATCGAGGGAGGTCATCTTAAACCTGGTTGCTGTACAACCAGAAAGACCTGAGGAGGAGGAACTTCAATCCAGGGATCATGGAAGTGAGACCCCAGATTTGTTGGATGATATCATGGATGCTCAACCAATGGAGATCCATGAACCTGTCCCTGATGAAGCAGAAGTACAAGAACAAACAATTCAAGGAAATGTAGAGCCAGCGGAAACACAATCTAATGAAAGACATGTGGTACCTGGCAACAATGAAATTGAAGAAGTGGATGATGTCTGTCTCAATGAAATGATCTCTCTTGCTAGACAATATAGGGTGGATCATAGAGAGTTACAGAATGTTTTAATCGCACACCTGGACCGAAGTGCATCATTAGCAGAAAGACAATTGCAGTTAGACAGAGAGAGGTTTGATTGGCAGAGGCGAATGGACGAGGAGCACAACGAACAGATAAACCGTTCATTACGCCTCGCAGAACAAACAATGAATTCTCTCCTGTCCATTATTCGTGAAAGACAGGGTCCTTCTGAACCAAATAGGCCAGGACAGTAGTGATAGACATCTTTATTAATTGTATTAATAACTTGAGTTTATACTGTTTTTGATGTTGCACTTTTTTATTTGTTTTATATTTTTGTTCAAAATATATTTATATTTTCGAGTTGCACTAATATTTTTAAAAAAATTTTTTTGTGTTTTTTATTTAAATTTTTGAAAAAAGAATGAATACAAATTTTTTTTCATTGAAATTTTTTTTTTATTGATTACAATATATTTTTTTTTTATGAAATGGTAAAAAAAAAAAAAAAAAAATTTCAATTTTTATAACAAACACTCATCATCCCTTTTTTTTTTGGATGTTTCTAAATTTGTAATTTTTTAATAACTTGAGTTTATACTGTTTTTGATGTTGCACTTTTTGATTTGTTTTATATTTTTGTTCAAAATATATTTATATTTTCGAGTTGCACTAATATTTTTAAAAAAATTTTTTTGTGTTTTTTATTAAAATTTTTGAAAAAAGAATGAATACAAATTTTTTTTCATTGAAATTTTGTTTTTATTGCTTACAATATATTTTTTTTTTATGAAATGGTAAAAAAAAATAAAAAAAAAATTTCAATTTTTATAACAAACACTCATCATCCCTTTTTTTTTTTGGATGTTTCTAAATTTGTAATTTTTTTTCTCAAAACAATAGAAAGTGTTTTAAAAGATTTATTTAAAAAAAAAATACTAAATGCCATATTTCTGGTACAAAAAATCAACTTGCTCCATCAACATTCCCATTATAGACCTAATTTTTGCCAATTTAATTTTGAAGTTATCATCCAAAAAAGTTTGTGTGCTTTCATCGATTTTTTCTTCAAAAACTTCTATACCTTAAAATAAATAAAAATAAATTAAATTCACATATTAATCACATAACAAAATATAAATAATATATTGATATCTGTATATACCTTTATTTTCTTTGGGAGGTATGATATCCATATCATTTTCTGTCTGCACAATTTTTTCCTCTAATGTGTAAGCATCGCTTGAACCGGAGGCTAAAGTAAAATAAATAAATAACATTTTTAATTTTTAATTTATTTTTTTTTAAATTATTCTATTTTTGACAAAGGTAACTAAATAAAATACCTTTGTCTATCAGATTTTTTTTAGGAGGAAACATGTTTTGTCCAATATCATTACTTGTTGCATATACCATGCCATCCAATTCTATTTCAACTTGTACCGCTTTGTCCAAAGGTTGACCTTTTTATAAATATATAAAAAATTAAAATTAAAATTAAATTATTTTTTCTATATTTCACTTCCCTAAAAAACAAAAATTCTAATACCTCTTCCAAGATTAGTATCATCATCTTTTGTGCATGGCTCATCGACCTCAAGATCAAAATAATAATTAGGTTCTTTTTCAAAGGATGGAATTTCTTCATAAGAACATCCAGGGATATCTAAATGTGCATTAGATCATTAAACATCATTTTTTTTTAATTATTATTTATTTTATTTACAATTTATAAAACCTTGTTAACGCTGTTCTATAGTTATGTACCTTTTTGAGTGTTGACAGCCATTTTTTTCACTGCTCTGTTATTTTTGGGAGTCATTGGTATGTCCATAAGTGTCAAAGGAAGGGGTGGTGAAGTGATCCCACTATTTGGCGTTTCAATCCTTATTTCTCTTAAATAACGTGGAATTTTTTGAGTTTTTGATTTTGATTTTTTCATATCTGTTTGTAAAAATTGACTTTATTTTTATAGTTGTAATGATTAATAGATGTTAATTTTCATTTCATATATGCAAGTTGAAGATATACTAAAAAAAAACATTTTCTGTATTAATAATACTAAAAATATATGATTAAATCGATTATCGAATGCTACTATCAATGTAAAATTGGATTTTGAGATTTCTATTAATTAAAGGATTATTAAACACTACATTCTAGTTTAATCAACAAGTATATAGCTTACTTAAAGGTGAATAGCTTTATAAAAAAATAAGATACTATAAATAACAGTCTATTAAAGCTAAAGGAACAATGAACATAATTTTTCTCTTTCAATGTTCAGATAGAAAAGGTATAACGGAATACTGAAAGTCAAATGTGTTGTCCCTTGTTCCTACTATTATTGAAAATCAATCAATGGTGAAAGGTAAAAGATGACGCAGTTATTGGACTTACTATCAATAACTATTAAAATTGAAAGTTACTATAAGTAACAATAAACATTTATACTTACAGTTTCTTATTAGTCGTTTAATTGAATTGTAATAATTAGTTTCCCTACGCCTCAAATCGCTGTACTTTCTTAGGCATTGACGTCTTGTCCTTTTTATCTTTGATACTCTATACATCCTTCTTATCATTTCGTATATAATATGATCACGACTGTCCTGCTTTACCAATCGAACTCCTCCCATACAATGAGGAAAATATCGTTCCATTGCATATACCAGAATGACTATTTCTCCAGCTGTGAAAGGCTCCGTTAGCGACATGTTAGTATCTGACGTCACAACTATACTTGTCAATCAAATTGACGCATGACTATTTTTACAATGTATCATTTTTTTTTGTTGAATCTTTATTTTTCTAATACTATGTAACATGAATAATATTGTTGTTCCGACTAACCATTAATAACCAATAATATATTAAATTTCTGTTGGAACGATAAATTTTGCATGAGGAATGAACAATGACGATATAAATATATCGTCAGGGATAATCTTTTTTTTAGTACATCACTATATCCTAGGTCATTGACCACAGATAACACTACCAATCTATATATTCTCAAATTTTGTGATTCATTTATATTTGATACAATTACTATGTAACAAAATCACTGGTTAAATGTAGAATAGTAAGTCTAATATGTAACCTTTTGAATAGATAAATGTTGAACTTTTTTAGTTATGTAAATATATTAGTTGTATTAGGATAGAAATAGTTATAATTCTTATTCTTGTTGCCTTTTGAACTTAAAATAAATTGTTATATTATTTTCATTTAAAAAAAAATCTGTTTCATTTATTTTTGTGGTGTGAACAATGAAAATAAGGTTTGTTTAGAAAAAGGGCTACAAATAAATAACAATATGATGATGTTGCACACAAATTTTATTTGAAAAAAACAAAAAAAAATGCAGAACACAATTTACATAAGATGAACAAATTGTTAGAGAAAGATCAAACTTCGAAATATTGGTCAGAAACCATATCCCTTGTGGCCATGCCACGTCTATTGGTGTTTTCTCTGAAAATTTCTTCTGGAAAGTCATTAAAAGGCATGGCAATATCGTCATCAATGGGGCATCCTCTTTTGGTGGCAATATTATGCAAGACACAGCAAACTAAGATGATTCTTGCAACTTTTTCTGTAGAATACTGCATTGCACCGCCAGATCTGTCCAGACATCGGAACCTCATTTTCAATAATCCAAAAGTCCTTTCGATGACACCCCTTGTGCTCTTGTGTGCTTCATTAAAACGAATATGTTTCCGGAGTTGGGGGTTATTATAGGGTGTCAGAAGCCATTCATAACAAGGGTAACCGGCATCCCCTGTAATTAAAAAAAAAAAATATTGATGTAAGTCATTCCAAAAAGACAAAATAATTTTTATTAGTTATTGAGGCTAGCGTCAAATTAGTATAAATTTGTAACAATTTAAAAATTTAATTATATAATGTGTTTTTTTTTCAGAATTTATTTATATATCCTTTGTTGAAAAAATATCAATGCACAAATGTGAGCCAATCAAACAAGGCCTCTAGGTGCATCAACCAATCGGCAGCTATTGAGCATATATCTAGATATGATTTTCAACAATTGATATAAAAATAATAAAAAGTCAATTTGAAAGTCGTTTAAAATTACATGCTCTTTAGAAAACCTTTAAAAATTTTTGTTGAGTTCAATTCAAGCTTACCTAATAACCATCCCTCTGGCATTTCCCCATTTTCGAATTTTTGGTACAGTCCAGTCTGCCGCAGGATATAAGCGTCATGGCAGGAGCCAGGGTAATTTGATCTCACGCTGATAATTCTCATTTTGGGGTCACAAACCATCTGTACATTCAAGGAATGGCAGGACTTTCGGTTGCGGTAAATCTCCTCCCGTAACCGTGGCGGTCGAACTGCAATATGGGTACAGTCTATTGCCCCAAGAACATTTGGCATTCCAGCCACACTGTAGAATTGCGACTTTATCGATTGCCACTCTTCTGTGGTAGATGGTAGACAAACATATTCGGGGAATATATGCATGAGTGCATCGATAACTTTGGAAAGATGACGAGAAAAGGCAGACTGACTGAAACCAATGATGACGCTGGACACTGCCTGAAATGATCCGGTGGCAAAAAAGTGCAAGGCAGCAAGAAACTTTAGTATTCCGGGAATGGCCCTTGAACGAGCCGTCACAGGCTCTAGAAAATGTGCTATTTGAGAATATAAAGACAATATTGAATGTCGATCCAGACGGAACCTTTGAATAACCTCTCGATCGGAAAGGGCATCTAAAGGAACCCGAGGAAGGAATACCCGCTGTACTCGTAATCGCCTTCTTCGAACCGGATTTGGGGCATCAGGTTGACGAATTTGCCTTCTACCCCTCATTTGCATCAGACGAACAATATAAAGTTGAAGAAGTGTCTCCATATGGCTAACAGGATCAAAAGTGAGTAACCATTCAATTGTACACCTCTTTTAAATCAGTTGTAGGCGTTGATCTGATAGACCCTATTGTTTATTATGGTGCTCGCCACCTATTAGCTGGCGAGGGATTTTTAACGAGGTAGGTGCGGAGAATTTCACGAGCGTAGAAATAGATAGTTTAGTAATTCCTGTTTTGTGCGAGATTTATGTCGAGCGAGTATTTTCTAGCTACAAAAAAGACGAGAATTCAAGATTTGCGGGCAAGTTCGCTCGCCGTTTTTTAATATAAGGTTTTCAATGGATTCGTGGGATAGTACATACGGTTATTGATCCGCACGCAGAAATTTAGACGAAAATAGTCACGAAGACCTCGCAGACAGCTTAGTACATGGAGCCCTATGTGCTCAATTTATCTGTATAACATATGATCTATATGGGCTGTGTTGCAGAACAAATACAGTCTAACTATCTGCACAGTGTTTGTGAATTTTTTTCTGGTTTAACCTCTTTCTAGTAATAGAAGTATATATATTTTTCTATCTATATTAATACCACAGTTAAGTCTATGTGGAATATATAAGGATCATGGGTCTAATATGTTGGCTAGGATAAGCCAGCTAAACCATCATTTTGTATGATTGGTACTTTTTTGATAGCTGGCTGTGGATCTTTCAAGTAATATTTGGTTAAAACTGTCTAATATCATAGGGGAAATTGACTAACCAGTTTTCTCTTATACCAGCTAGATATATAGTCTAAGATTATTGTGACATAGTGAATACTAGGTAAGAGTTTGTTAAATTTATACTATTCTGAGTGACCGCAGTAAATATTGATCCCTCTTAGTTACTTTAAAATATAGGAGTGACTGATTTTTCTTTTTTTTTCTTTTTTTTCTCTCTCTTCTTTCACACATATAGGCACTAATTTTATATTTCTCTCTCTCTCTTCTATCTCTTTTTTTTTCTTCTTTTTTTTCTCTTAATATCCACCAAGTGCACATTGCAAGCTGACTACATTTTTTTTTACCCTGCCTCACCTGGCAGCTTAAAACTCTATCTTTTGTCTTTTTTTTTAGCACAAAGCCATTATCCACCCTACACTACTATCTGGCTGCACAACTCACTTTTTATTCCTTTCTTCTCACTCTTTTTTATGGATAAATTCCTAGGGATCAGCAGGAGTGATTCTGGTATAATGCCACCTAAGAGTAAGGATAGAAAGCCCAGGTCAAGCATTGGTAGTATAGAGACTGTGGCAACTGATTTTTCACCTGGCTCTAATACTGTTATTGATACTAACAACCTAGTAAAACAAATATCTGATTTATTTATGCCACAATTTGAAGGAGTTAAAATAGAATTAACTACCTTAACAAACGAGCTTAAACTAGTATCTAGCAGACTTGGAGAAATTGAAAATAGGATTTCTGATTTAGATGATTTACAACAGGTACAACAATCTCGCTTAAATTCTCAGGCCAAAAGTATAGAAACTATGCAATCCCGTTTAGATGACTTAGGCCTAGATTTGGAGTTCGGCGGTAAAAGGGCTGTTAACGCTCCGCGGGCTTTTTTCTGGCCGCACCATAAATTTAACTCTGGTATCGAGAGTTTAAACAAATGCTGCGTTAGGCTCCAAAAAAGGAGCGTAGAGCATTTTTACCGCAAATGCAACTCTCGATACCAGAGTTGCTTACGGACGCGGCCGGCCTCAAAAACGTGCTCGTGCACGATTCCCCCATAGGAAACAATGGGGCAGTTTGAGCTGAAAAAAAACCTAACACCTGCAAAAAAGCAGCGTTCAGCTCCTAACGCAGCCCCATTGTTTCCTATGGGGAAACACTTCCTACGTCTGCACCTAACACTCTAACATGTACCCCGAGTCTAAACACCCCTAACCTTACACTTATTAACCCCTAATCTGCCGCCCCCGCTATCGCTGACACCTGCATATTTTTTTTAACCCCTAATCTGCCGCTCCGTAAACCGCCGCAACCTACGTTATCCCTATGTACCCCTAATCTGCTGCCCTAACATCGCCGACCCCTATATTATATTTATTAACCCCTAATCTGCCCCCCTCAACGTCGCCGACACCTGCCTACACTTATTAACTCCTAATCTGCCGAGCGGACCTGAGCGCTACTATAATAAAGTTATTAACCCCTAATCCGCCTCACTAACCCTATCATAAATAGTATTAACCCCTAATCTGCCCTCCCTAACATCGCCGACACCTACCTTCAATTATTAACCCCTAATCTGCCGAGCGGACCTCACCGCTACTATAATAAATGTATTAACCCCTAAAGCTAAGTCTAACCCTAATACTAACACCCCCCTAACTTAAATATAATTTACATCTAACGAAATTAATTAACTCTTATTAAATAAATGATTCCTATTTAAAGCTAAATACTTACCTGTAAAATAAATCCTAATATAGCTACAATATAAATTATAATTATATTATAGCTATTTTAGGATTAATATTTATTTTACAGGCAACTTTTTAATTATTTTAACCAGGTACAATAGCTATTAAATAGTTAAGAACTATTTAATAGTTACCTAGTTAAAATAATAACAAATTTACCTGTAAAATAAATCCTAACCTAAGATATAATTAAACCTAACACTACCCTATCAATAAATTAATTAAATAAACTACCTACAATTACCTACAATTAACCTAACACTACACTATCAATAAATTAATTAAACACAATTCCTACAAATAAATACAATTAAATAAACTAGCTAAAGTACAAAAAATAAAAAAGAACTAAGTTACAAAAAATAATAAAATATTTACAAACATAAGAAAAATATTACAACAATTTTAAACTAATTACACCTACTCTAAGCCCCCTAATAAAATAACAAAGCCCCCCAAAATAAAAAATTCCCTACCCTATTCTAAATTAAAAAAGTTACAAGCTCTTTTACCTTACCAGCCCTGAACAGGGCCCTTTGTGGGGCATGCCCCAAGAATTTCAGCTCTTTTGCCTGTAAAAAAAAACATACAATACCCCCCCCCAACATTACAACCCACCACCCACATACCCCTAATCTAACCCAAACCCCCCTTAAATAAACCTAACACTAAGCCCCTGAAGATCTTCCTACCTTGTCTTCACCATACCAGGTTCACCGATCCGTCCTGGCTCCAACATCTTCATCCAACCCAAGCGGGGGTTGGCGATCCATCATCCGGTGCTGAAGAGGTCCAGAAGAGGCTCCAAAGTCTTCCTCCTATCCGGCAAGAAGAGGACATCCGGACCGGCAAACATCTTCTCCAAGCGGCATCTTCAATCTTCTTCCATCCGGTGCGGAGCGGGTCCATCTTGAAGCAGGCGACGCGGATCCATCCTCTTCTTCCGTTGTCTCCCGACGAATGACGGTTCCTTTAAGGGACGTCATCCAAGATGGCGTCCCTCGAATTCCGATTGGCTGATAGGATTCTATCAGCCAATCGGAATTAAGGTAGGAATTTTCTGATTGGCTGATGGAATCAGCCAATCAGAATCAAGTTCAATCCGATTGGCTGATCCAATCAGCCAATCAGATTGAGCTCGCATTCTATTGGCTGATCGGAACAGCCAATAGAATGCGAGCTCAATCTGATTGGCTGATTGGATCAGCCAATCGGATTGAACTTGATTCTGATTGGCTGATTCCATCAGCCAATCAGAATATTCCTACCTTAATTCCGATTGGCTGATAGAATCCTATCAGCCAATCGGAATTCGAGGGACGCCATCTTGGATGACGTCCCTTAAAGGAACTGTCATTCGTCGTTAGTCCGTCGGGCCAGCAGGATGTTCCGCGTCGGAGGTCTGCAAGATGGATCCGGAAGAAAGAAGATTGAAGATGCCGTTGATAGAAGACTTCATCCGGATCATGGACCTCTTCAGCTCCCGCTTGGATGAAGACTTCATCCGGATCATGGACCTCTTCAGCTCCCGCTTGGATGAAGACTTCAGCCGGATCATGGACCTCTTCAGCCCCCCGCTTGGGCTTGGATCAGGACATCGGAGGAGCTCTTCAGGACGGATCGGTAAACCTGGTAGGGTGAAGACAAGGTAGGAAGATCTTCAGGGGCTTAGTGTTAGGTTTATTTAAGGGGGGTTTGGGTTAGATTAGGGGTATGTGGGTGGTGGGTTGTAATGTTGGGGGGGGTATTGTATGTTTTTTTTTACAGGCAAAAGAGCTGAATTCTTTGGGGCATGCCCCGCAAAGGGCCCTTTTAAGGGCTGGTAAGGTAAAAGAGCTTTGAAATGTAGTAATTTAGAATAGGGTAGGGCATTTTGTTATTTTGGGGGGCTTTGTTATTTTATTAGGGGGCTTAGAGTTGGTGTAATTAGTTTAAAATTGTTGTAATATTTTTCTTATGTTTGTAAATATTTTTTTATTTTTTGTAACTTAGTTCTTTTTTATTTTTTGTACTTTAGCAAGTTTATTTAATTGTATTTATTTGTAGGAATTGTATTTAATTAATTTATTGATAGTGTAGTGTTAGGTTAATTGTAGGTAATTGTAGGTAGTTTATTTAATTAATTTATTGATAGTATAGTGTTAGGTTTAATTGTAACTTAGGTTAGGATTTCTTTTACAGGTAAATTTGTAATTATTTTAACTATTTTAGCTATTGTACCTGGTTAAAATAAATACAAAGTTACCTGTAAAATAAATATTAATCCTAAAATAGCTATAATATAATTATAATTTATATTGTAGCTATATTAGGATTTATTTTACAGGAAAGTATTTATCTTTAAATAGGAATAATTTATTTAATAAGAGTTAATTAATTTCGTTAGATGTAAATTATATTTAACTTAGGGGGGTGTTAGTGTTAGGGTTAGACTTAGCTTTAGGGATTAATACATTTATTAGAATAGCGGTGAGCTCCGGTCGGCAGATTAGGGGTTAATAATTGAAGTTAGGTGTCGGCGATGTTAGGGAGGGCAGATTAGGGGTTAATACTATTTATTATAGGGTTAGTGAGGCGGATTAGGGGTTAATAACTTTATTATAGTAGCGCTCAGGTCCGGTCAGCAGATTAGGGGTTAATAAGTGTAGGCAGGTGGAGGCGACGTTGTGGGGGGCAGATTAGGGGTTAATAAATATAATATAGGGGTCGGCGATGTTAGGGCAGCAGATTAGGGGTACATAGGGATAATGTAAGTAGCGGCGGTTTACGGAGCGGCAGATTAGGGGTTAATAATAATATGCAGGGGTCAGCGATAGCGGGGGCGGCAGATTAGGGGTTAATAAGTGTAAGGTTAGGGGTGTTTAGACTCGGGGTACATGTTAGAGTGTTAGGTGCAGACGTAGGAAGGGTTACCGCATAGCAAACAATGGGGCTGCGTTAAGAGCTGAACGCGGCTTTTTTGCAGGTGGTTTTTTTTCAGCTCAAACAGCCCCATTGTTTCCTATGGGAGAATCGTGCACGAGCACGTTTTTGAGGCTGGCCGCTTGCGTAAGCAACTCTGGTATCGAGAGTTGAAGCTGCGTTAAATATGCTCTACGCTCCTTTTTTGGAGCCTAACGCAGCCTTTATGTGGACTCTCAATACCAGAGTTATTTTTATGGCGCGGCCAGAAAAAAGCCGGCGTTAGTTTTTCGGGTCGTTACCGACAAAACTCCAAATCTAGCCGGAAGATAGCTACAATGTAACTATTAGTTATATTGTAGCTAGCTAAGGGTTTATTTTACAGGTAAGTATTTATTTTTAAATAGGAATTATTTAGTTATTAATAGTAGGTTTTATTTAGATTTATTTTAATTATATTTAAATTAGGGGGTGTTAGGGTTAGACAGATTTAGGGGTTAATAAATTTAGTATAGTGGCGACGACGTTGGGGGTGGCAAATTAGGGGTTAATAAATGTAGGTAGGGGGGCGGCAGATTAGGGGTTAATAATATTTAACTAGTGTTTGCGAGGCTGGAGTGTGGCGGTTTAGGGGTTAATATTTTTATTATAGTGGCGGCGATGTCCAGAGCGGCAGATTATTATTATTATTATTCTTTATTTATAAAGCGCCAACAGATTCCGCAGCGCTGTTCATAGGTAACAAAGATAAAAGGACAGTACGATATGAGACACCAGACAAAATTTAACAAACAAATACAGGAGGAATTGGGAGCCCTGTTCCCGTGGGAACTTACAATCTAAATGGGTAGGAGGGTGAGAAACAGGAGGTGGGGACTGCAAAGGTGGGAATGATGTTAGTGTGAAGTTAGATGAGGGCAACTATTAGGCAAGTGGAATTCATTAGTTACTGATTTGGTTATAGGCTTCCCTGAACAAGAAGGTCTTTAGGGAGCGTTTAAAGGAGGAGAGGTTGGGGGAAAGTCTGACAGCACGAGGAAGTGCGTTCCAGAGGGTTGGTGCCGCACGAGAGAAGTCCTGTAGTCTAGCATGAGAGGAGGTGATGGTAGAAGAGGCAAGGAGTAGATCGTTGTTGGATCTTAGGGGACGGGCTGGAGTATATTTGTTGATGAGTGAGGACAGGTATGGGGGGGCTGCATTGGTAAGGGCTTTGTAGATCAAAGTGAGAATTTTTAATTTAATTCTGCTGTGAATGTGGAGCCAGTGAAGGGACTCACAGAGGGGTGCGGCAGATACAGAGCGTCGGGAGAGGTGGATTAGCCTAGCAGAGGCATTTAGGATGGATTGAAGGGGGGAGAGGCGGGAGAGAGGAAGGCCAGTTAGTAGGTTGTTACAGTAGTCAAGCCGGGAAATTACTAGGGAATGGATTAGCTGTTTAGTAGTTTCAGCGCTCAGAAAAGGACGAATTTTGGATATTGCATAGGTGGTTGCGACAGGATGAAGAGAGCGATTGGATGTGGGGTATGAAGGACAGATTGGAGTCGAGTGTAACTCCAAGGCAGCGGACTTGGGGTGATGGGGAGATAGTGGTGTCACCGACAGTGATAGTAAAGTTAGAAACTGGAGTAGAATTAGTTGGGGGGATTAGAAGAAGCTCAGTCTTGGACATGTTTTTTGAGGATGGGGATGACCTTTGCATGTTTGAAGGATGATGGAAATGAACCAGTAGTCAGGGATTGGTTGAATATGTGAGTAAGAGCTGGGGTGAGGGTAGAGGACAGAGAGGGTATTAGATGTGAAGGGATAGGGTCAAGGGGGCATGTAGTGAGGTGTGAGGAAGATATTAGGGAACTCACTTCATTCTCAGTGGTTGGGGGGAAGGTACTGAGAGTGTTGGAGGGGGTGACCGGGGGCGCAGTTGAAAGGTTGCAGTCTTGTGGTGGGATGTTGCTTCTGATGGTAAGTGTTTTGTTGAAAAAGTAATCTGCCAAGTATTGAGCACTAAAGTCAGATGAGGGGGGTGGTGCAGGTGGATAGAGGAGAGTGTTGAAAGTGGAGAAGAGACGTTTAGGGTTTGAGGAGTGAGAAGATATGAGAGAAGAGAAGTAGTTTTGCTTGGCTAAGTGAAGGGCAGAGGAGTAAGAATAAAGAATGAACTTATAGTGTAGGAAATCGTGTTCAGAGTGGGATTTCCTCCAGACACGTTCAGCAGCACGGGAGAATTTTTGTAGATAGCGTGTTTGCTGAGAGTGCCAGGGCTGGAGCTGACGACGTGGGGTTTTGCGTATTTGTGGAGGAGCAAGGGTGTCGAGTGCAGAGGAGAGAGTATTGTTATAGTGGTTTGTAGCAAGGTCAGGGCAGGATACCATGGAAGTGTGGGGAAGGCGTTTTTGAATAAGGTTAGAAAGTTGGAGAGGATCCACAGTGTGCAGATTAGGGGTTAATAATTTTATTTTAGTGTTTGTGATGCGGGAGGGCCTCGATTTAGGGGTTAATAGGTAGTTTATGGCTGTTAGTGTACTTTTTAGCAGCACTTTAGTTATGAGTTTTATGCTACAGCTTTGTAGCGTAAAACTCATAACTACTGACTTTAAAATGCGTTACGAATCTTGACGGTATAGGCTGTACGTCTCACTTTTTGGTCTCCCAGGACAAACTCGTAATACCGGTGCTATGGAAGTCCCATAGAAAAAAGATTATATGCAATTTGCGTAAGTTGATTTGCGGGACAGCTGTACCTACAAGACTCGTAATACCTTCGGTAGTAAAAAAGCAGCGTTATGAGGCTTAACGCTGCTTTTTTCTCATAACGCAAAACTCGTAATCACGATTTACCACCTGGGTGCAGCTTTTTAGCCCAGTAATGCTTTTTACAGAGTAGAACTTTCCTGTAGTATATTAGTCTGATACCGCCTATTACGGTCAGTTTAGTGCCGAAATACCAGACATTTCC
Organism: Bombina bombina; assembly: GCF_027579735.1. Taxonomy (NCBI): domain Eukaryota; kingdom Metazoa; phylum Chordata; class Amphibia; order Anura; family Bombinatoridae; genus Bombina; species Bombina bombina. Next base: position 716,403,474 of record NC_069504.1, read on the forward strand.
TCTCTGAACAAGGAACACAGCAACCACTGACGATCGTTCCCCAGTGTCCTTCAAGTAAGATTTTCCTCCCATAACTAATTATGTCAAAACCAAAAATTTAGCTATAGGGCTAAATAAAAAATTGATAGAGGCCACAATTGGCCAACCTGAATGATCATACAGATCCTTATGCACCTTGGGTAAGATATAGAAATAAGGAGCCCTCGGTCATCTGGCATAAGAAACTCAAACTACTTAATAGTTATAATACCCCTTTCTAAGGTCCCAAGCAAAATCTCCTTAACCCTTATCATAGAGTGAGGTAAAAGATCTTTATCTATCTCTCTATATACTTCAATATCACCAAGTCTGAAGATTTCATTTTTATATTTTACAGTATCCATTACTACAACAGCCCCACCTTTATTGGCAGGCTTAATGGTGATATCATTATTATTTTATAATTTATCCAAGGCTAAGCATTCTTTAGGATTACAATTAGATTGTATGTTCCCTACTTCCTTCTTAATTAAAGCATAAAACTACAGATAACATTGTGCTCACTTCTGTGCTGTTATTTATGAGCCAGCACTGATTGGCTAAAGTGCAAGTCTGTCAAAGGAACTGAAATTAGGGGGCAGTCTGCAGAGAATTAGATACAAGGTAATCAAAGTATATTAATATAACCATGCAAAACTGGGGAATCAGTAATAAATGGATTATCTAACTTTTTAAACAATAAAAAGTATTTCGGCATTCTAAGTCTCAGAAAGATTCCCCCTCACCCCAGAGTTCTGGCTACTCCAAATCTTCCTAGAATTATAACTCTTCTTGGTCCAAAAACAAACCATCCAAGAAGTCTACCCCAGCTCCCAAGACCTTATAAAGGGGCAGCCCCCATACCGGACCAATCTCTGGTGGGGGGTAGATTGAGCCCTTTTGGGAAGCTTGGGAGAAAACTGTTCAGGATCTCTGGATATTGAAAATAATTTCCCCAGGGATATCAAATGAGCTTTCATTCAAGGCTTCCTTGAATGAGTATTCTTTCTGTCTCAAGCGCCTCAAAATCCTTTAAAAACCCAAGTTTTCTTGGCTTGTGTGAGAGATTTGCAATTAATGGAAATCATTTTTCCAATTCCAACTCCAGAAAGAGACCAGGGGTTTAATACCAAAAAAAGAAGGTAATTTTCGGCCTGTTTTGGATCTTAAAATATTGAACAAATTCCTGAAAGTTCCTACTTTTATGATGGAGACAGTTTGCACTTCCTTTAGTGCCAGTGGGTTAGTGTCACATCTGTGAGTATTTTGCTAAATAGTATTTAGTTTAGGTTGTGTATGCAGGATATTTTAAAGATGTTATTATAGGAAAATAACTCTTAGGTAATCCTGCAATTTATCTAGTGTGTTTAACCCCTTAGTGACCACAGCACTTTTCCATTTTCTGACCGTTTGGGACCAAGGCTACTGTATTTTTACATTTCTGTGGTGTTTGTGTTTAGCTGTAATTTTCCTCTTACTCATTTACTGTACCCACACATATTATATACCGTTTTTTTTGCCATTAAATGGACTTTCTAAAAATACCATTATTTTCATCATATCTTATAATTTACTATAATTTTTTGTATAAAATATGATGAAAAAATGGAAAAAAACACACTTTTTCTAACTTTGACCCCCAAAATCTGTTACACATCTACAACCATCAAAAAACACCCATGCTAAATAGTTTCTAAATTTTGTCCTGAGTTTAGAAATACCCAATGTTTACATCTTCTTTGCTTTTTTTGCAAGTTATAGAGCAATAAATACAAGTAGCACTTTGCTATTTCAAAACCATTTTTTTTCCCTTCAAAATTAGCGATAGTTACATAGGAACACTGATATCTTTCAGGAATTCCTGAATATCCCCTGACATGTATATATATATATTTTTTTTTTAAGACAACCCAAAGTATTGATTTAGGCCCATTTTGGTATATTTCATGCCACCATTTCACTGCCAAATGCGATCAAATAAAAAAAATTGTTCACTTTTTCACAAACTTTATATTTCTAACTGAAATTATTTACAAAAAACTTGTGCAATTATGGCACAAATAGTTGTAAATGCTTCTCTGGGATACCCTTTGTTCAGAAATAGCAGACATTTATGGCTGTGGCATTACTTTTTGGTAATTAGAAGGCTGCTAAATGCAGTTAAGGGGTTAATTAGGTAGCTTGTAGGGAGCGTGTAGGGTTAATTTTAGCTTTAGTGTAGTAGACAACCCAAAGTATTGATCTAGGCCCATTTTTATATATTTCATGCCACCATTTTACCACCAAATTCGATCAAATAAAAAAAATCGTTATCTTTTTCACTAACTTTGGGTTTCTCACTGAAATTATTCACAAACAGCTTGTGCAATTATGGTATAAATGGTTGTAAATGCTTCTCTGGCATCCCCTTTCTTCAGTAATAGCAGACATATATGGCTTTGGCATTGCTTTTTGGTAATTAGAAGGCCGCTAAATGCCGCTGCGCACCACACTTGTAATATGCCCAGCAGTGACGGGGTTAATTAGGTAGCTTGTAGGAAGCTTGAACGGGTAATTTTAGCTTTAGTGTAGAGATCAGCCTCCCACCTGACACATCCCACCCCATGATCCCTCTCAAACAGCTCTCATCCCTCCCCCACCCCACAATTGTCCCCACCATCTTAAGTACTGGCAGAAAGTCTGCCAGTACTAAAATAAAAGGCTTTTTTTCATTTTTTTTTCATTAAAAAACATATATATATTCTGCTGTGTATAATCTTTACTTAGTCCCCAACCTCATTGATCCCCCCCAAAGAGCACTCTAACCCTCCCTCCACTAACTATTTCCCACCATTTTGGGTACTGGCAGACAGCTGCACTTAATTAAATAACCACTTTTTTTTGTAGTGTAGCTGCCCCCCCCTGCATACCCTCCCCCCTCCCCCTCCTAGATCTATTTTTAAAATTTATTTCCCCCCTACTAGTCCACCCACAAACGCCACCCACCACCCTCTCCCACCACTTTGAAATTGTTAAGCCCAGATATCGGGTGTGCACGTGCACATGCATGCGCGCACACATGCACGTGCGCATGTGCACGCGCACACACCCGGCGATCTTTTCCGACTGCTGGCCAGAAGATTGCCCGTGATGGGCCTCCCACCTGCCTCCCTGCAGCTGCTCTCACCCCCCAACGATCAGCACCATCGCTGGCCGATGCAGAGAGGGCCACAGAGTGGCCCTCTCTGCATCGATGTGCCAAAAAAGGTATTGCAGTGATGCCTCAATATTGATCAGGATCACTTCCAGAGCTTCAAACCCCAGAGGACGTGCCAGGCACATCCTTGGTTGTTAAGTGACCTCCAATGGAGGACGTGTCTGGCACGTCCTTGGTCGTTAAGGGGTTAAACAGATATTTAAAGGTATGAAATAAAAGCTTAACACAGGAATCATTTTACAAAGCTAAATTAGTCTGTATACACAGAATTGACACAATATACAATGGATGTAGACAGTTTGTAACAGAAATAATGTTACGTAATACAAAGGATTGCTTCAAGGTGTAATATTAGCTGCAAGCAGGGGCGTATTATGGCCTAGGCCAACAAGGCCGGTGCCTAGGGAGACAGATTTGGGAGGGGCAGCACATCTGCCCTATCATACATATATTTACAGAGAAGACAAGGCACTGCGCTGATTAAGGTCGCTCTTCACAGGCAGTGCTCCTTTAAACCGTTGCTTCATTTAGGGCCACCGGCATTTTTGCAGTGGAAGCGTTCTTGGTGAGAAACTTGCCCGGGGATATGCTTACAAGGTGAGGCTGGAGGAGAAGACCTTGTGCCGATATGCTGCCTCCCCTTGTCAGCTGTGGTGGGTCTGCAAGCGCAGTGCTTTTTGCAGGTCTTAGAAACTAACAGACTGGATGCGTCTGTGCACTGCTTAGATCAGCTTGTGATGTCTAATCATAAACTCTCAGCACTAATGGATGATGGCTACTAATAGCTAGCTTCCTCTGCATTCACCGAGTAAATAGTAAACGGACACTTAAAAAGTTTCTTTACTTGAATGATGGTAATTACTGTATGTTGTTGCATGTGAAGGGCAGTGATTGTTTCAAAGTGTATTCTTCTTTCCCTCCCTTCCTTTCGCCCTTCTTTCCCTTTCTCCCTCCCTTCCTCCCTCAACTCCCTCCCTTATTTCTTTCCCTACCTCCCTTCTTTCTCTCAACTCTCTCCCTTGCTCCCTTCTTTCACACGTTTCTTTACCTCCCTTCTTTCCCTCCCCACTTTTCTCCTCTCCCTCCCCACTTTTTTCTTCTTTTCCTCTCTCTCTTTCTATCCCTTCCTTCTTTCCTTTCCCTCCCTTTTCTCCCCTACACCCTTCTTTTGTCTCCCTTCTCTCAGGGAGAAAATGGTATGAGATGCATGCTATTCAACCCACCTGTATGCAAGTGTTTTTCTATCCCATTTTCTTTTGAAGTGTTATGAAATAAAAAACATTTTACACACTGACCCAAAAAAAATATTAAGGGGGGGGGGGGCAGCAGAATTTTGAGTGTCTAGAGCAGCACAAAAACTAAATACGCCACTGGCTGCAAGACAAGCAGGGAATCAGGTAGAAGTAATCACTGAGCAGTTTGTAAAATCACACAGAAAGCTTAAACAGTAAGCAAACCAATACTTGTAGAGTAGGAATCAGCAGAATGGAGGAACTGTACAATGTGTTAAGGAAATCTGCAGGATGCTGGCAAACACTCAGGAGAATCTTCAGTAGGCAAACACGGGTAAGCTGGAACAACTCTGTGTTGATTGAGTAAAGTTAGCTCTGGATCACAGCGTGTAGGAATAGCTGAGGCTTGATATAGCCACTTCAGGAAAAGAGAGCAAGTACCTCTAAGAAGACAATATCTAAGCACCTTAGTGAAGGTGCAGCTGTCTTTAAACAGGTAAGTTACATCACAGAAGTACTTAAAAGGGAAGTATGACAGGACACCGCCCTAAGACAGACCACCGGGCTGAACATTATGTCTGGAACTATGTCGTTTATGGAATCTCTTCACTAGGCATGGTGCTTGTACATCAGAAGCATCCACCCAATAATCCTCAGAAGCATCATAACCTTTCCCACGACTAGATATTGGTGTCTTCTTCTGTACATCCTGGAATTCAGAATCTGTTCCATCTCATATTCCAGTCAGTAACTGCAGCATTACTTGAGGTATTTGGGTAGAAATTCTGGAAGGTAGGATGGGACCCATAACTAGCAAAGAATTGTGTAAATTTAGTAGTAGTACTGAGTGTATTGTTGAAGGAGAATTCAGCAAATGGTAGTAAGGTAGCCCAATCATCCTGTAAGTGTGAGGAAAAACACTGTAAATACTGTTCCAACTATTGGTTAGTTTTTTCTGTTAACCCATTGGTTTGGGGATGGTAGGCGGTACTAAAGTTATTCTCGATAGAGAGAATTTTACATAACTCCCTCTAGAGTTTGGATGTCAATTGCACCCCTCTATCCGTAGTTATACTGGATGTCAGTTCATGTAAACTCGCAATATTAGTGATAAATATGTGAGCTGTTTTGAGAGCTGTAGGTAGAGCTGTTAATGGGATGAAATGGGTCATTTTTGTTAATTGATCTACTACTACTAAGATGTTGTATTATTTTGAAAAGATGGTAAATCTACTATAAAATCCATTGAGATGGATTGCCAGGGTAGGTCAGACACAGGTAATGAAGTCAGAAGTCCATAAGAAGGTTTTCTGGAATATTTGGTAGTTGTGCACGAGGCAACATAATCATTATTATTTTCTTGCATTGTGGGCCACCAGAATTCTCTCTTGAGTAGTTCCAATGTTTTATATGTTCTGGGATGTCCAGATAAGGGAGCATCATGTATACATTGAAGTACTTCTAATTGTAGAGAAGCAGGGATAAAGAGTTTATTGTCTTTGTACAATAATTTGTTGTGCTTTTTGTGAAGTAAGTGGTGGGGAGTACACAGATCTGTATCTTGAGCTTGCTTTACCTTCATACTGAAACCATCTAGCAGACCGATTATTCTATCGGTAGGAACAATGGATGACATTGTACAAAAAGTGGGTATGGAATACATTCTGGATAAGAAATTAGTCTTACCTTTAGCAGATCCTGGTCTGTGTGTAATAAAGAAGTTGAACCTCTCAAAAAAAAAAAAAAGACTCCAGCACACTTGCCTGGCGCACAATGTTTTAGTGGTTTTAAGGTATTCTAGGTTACGATGGTCAGTATGGATTAGTATGGGCAAAACAGTACCTTCTAATAGGTGTCTCCAAGTTTCAAGAGCAACTTTGATGGCAAGTAATTCCTTCTCAGCTATTGGGTAAAGAACTTCTGCAGGGGTAAGAATTATTTAATGATAAGCTACTGGATGTGCTGGTGTAGTAAGAGATTTCCTTTGGGATAGAACCGCACCAATGGCGTATTCATAAGCATCCACTTCAATAATATATTGAAGACTTGGATCAGGTATTTGTAGAATAGGTTTAGTAGTGAATATTTTTTTAAGCAAATTGAAGGCATGTTGGGCTTCTTGTGTCCAAAGGAAGGTGGTACATGAACAAGTCAGTTGAGTAAGAGGTTTTACAACAGTAGAGTAATTTTTTATGAATTTTCTGTAAAAGTTTGAGAACCCAAGGAAAATCTGCAAAGCCTTTTTATTCTCAGGAGTTGGCTAGGAGAGTATTGTCTGTATTTTGTCTTCTTGCATACAAATTTTACCAGGAGTAATTTTATACCCCAAAAACTGATGGTATTGGTATTTAAAATACATTTCTCCAATTTTGCATAAATACGATAGGAGTCTTGCGAGTACCCAGCATACATGTTTTATATGTTCCTCTTGAGAAGAAGAGTAAACTAAGATATCATCCAGGTAAATGATCACACAAACATCCAATAAGTTACGAAAATTATAATTAATGAAGAACTGGAATGGGGCAGGTGGGTTGCACAATCCAAATGGCATAACAAGGTATTCATACAAGCCATATCTAGTGTGAAAAGCAGTCTTCCATTCATCACCCTCTTTTATGCAAACAAGATTGTATGCACCTCTAAGACCCAATTTTGTAAAAATCCCGGCCATTTGTAATTTTCCACTAACTCGGGTATCAATGGTAGTGGATATCGATTTTTATGGTGATTTTATTGAGTTGTCTATAGTCAATTATTGGTTGAAGTGAATTGTCCTTATTCCGAACAAAAAACATGCCAGCTCCAGCAGGGGAGGTAGATGGTCTGATGAACCCCTTTCTGAGATTTTCTTCTAAGTCATTTTTTAACTCTAGTAGTTCAGGTTCAGATAGAGAATATATACTGTATGTCCATATGCTATGGTAGCTCCTGGGAGGAGGTCTATAGGACAATCATATGGTCTGTAAGGGGGTGAGGTTTCGGCATCCTTTGTACTGAAGACATCCTCAAAATCTAAGTACGGTGTAGGTATTGAGGCAAATGAAATCTGTAAGAGTAGAGTGTGTTGAAGGCATGTTTTTGAACAATAGTTAGAATTGAACTGAACTTGTAAATTGTGCCAGGAAATGCTAGGGGAGTGTAATTGTAACCAATGTAACCCAAGTATAACAGGGAAAAGAGGAGAATGGATGACATAAAATGTGAGATTTTCAATGTGTCCTGTATGGGTGCACATCTGTATAGGAACTGTGTTATGGGTAATTGGACCATTAGCAATTGAGTTACCATCAATAACCTTGACAGAGACAGGTGTTATTTTTTTAACACAATTCATTTTATTTTTGTTTACAAGGGTCAATTCAATAAAGTTCCCACAGGCTCCGGATTCGATGATGGCTTCAAGTTGCAAAAGTTTGTGGTCCCATTGTAGAGAGACAGAGAGGGTGCAATAAGAGCTGGGTTTAGAGTGAATAGATAAGCAATCAAGTATGTGACTCTTCTTACTAGAACTTGACCTTTTTAGGGATGGACAAGTCTTCACATCATGTTCCTTTGCTGCACAGTATAAACATAATTTCTGATTTTTTCTCCTTTCTTTCTCTTCAGCAGACAAAGGCCCATGAGCAAAACCAATTTCCATTGGTTCAGCAGGAGGGAAGGTGTGCTGGAGGCTAGTGTTGTGTGGCAAGACTCTTTTGTTTTGTTTGTCAGTATGTACACGCTCAGCCCTTCTCTCACGGATTCTTCTATCAATAGTGTTAGCTAATTTCATCAGATCCTCAAAAGTGTCTGCCAGTTCAGTACACGATAATTCATCCTTTAAGGTTTCTGAGTCGGAACTGATTTCCAAGACTGATATTGTTCCATAGGGAATCACGTGCCCATATTTTAAACTCCACTATGTAGTCTTCAACTGGTCTATTACCTTGTTTGACTGTTCTCAAAGCAGTCTCAGCAGTTATCTGCATATCACTATCCTCATATAGAGCAGACATAGCTGAAAAAAACTGGTCTAGGGAATTGAGGATTGGATCCTGAAACTCCAAAAAACTGTTAGCCCACACTCTAGGTTCGCCTTGCAGATATGAAATAACTGTGCAGACTTTGATCCGCTCTGTACTATATGTTTTGGGTTTCAACATAAACAGGTTGACAAGCATTTCTAAACTCTCTGTATTGTAATCTATCACCAGAAAATGTATCTGGAGGACTTACAGCTGGTTCTGGCAATTCAGTAGGTATGTGTTGAGAGTTTAAAAATATGGTTATTGCTGTCTTTAAATTTTGATTTTCCAGCTGAAAATCCTGAACATGCTGGGTTAATATATTTACTCTTTGGGAGAGGTTCATAATATAATTAACCATTTCAGACGGTCCCATTTAAAAAAATAATGTTATATATGAGTGGGACCTGCTTCCATATTTCCAGCATAATTTCATGATGATATTGCAATTAAAAACATGGTAGGGGAGGGGCACAATCAGTGGGAGAAGCACAATCAGTGGGAGGGGCATTAAGGTGGGGGAGGGGCATTAAGGTGGGGGGGGGGGCAGAGGAGGCAGGTGGGTGGGGGGCCCTGCCACACTTTTGCCCGGGGGCCCTGGTTGGTCTCAGTCCGCCCCTGCTAATTGCTCAAATTAACTGTTTCACTGCTGGGCTGCACACAAAACTGTGAAAAAAATGCATATTTTATTAAAATTTTAATAAACAAGGTTGAAAACAATTGTGTGTTTTTTTCTTCTTCTAATCTTTGAAGTCAGAACTTCCATGAATCTAGAATTGTATAAGGTAACCTTTCTAAAATATGCAGAAATGGAGAATAATTCAGTGAATTTTGCACAGATAAATCAAAACGGAAAAAATATTTGTTAGATTTCAGCACCATGCATCTCATGTATAAAAGAGTTGAATAAGCATTTATGCTACATGATTTAGGCAGGTGTTATCCTAATCCAAACAAGGGAATTTTTGGAGGCCTCTTGCACTTTTGATGTTTACCATAGGGGCTTACCCTAAAAACCTATACACCAGGTAATTTTAAATTCCAGCTAGGAAAATGAGGACACTTCAGTGATCACCTAACTAAAGCCAGCACCAGTACCTAAGTTTCAAATACGGGGTTATCTTCATATAAATAAGGGCCTTTGGGTAACTTTATATAACTTTGTCCTGCACAAAGGGGTTCTCATGAGCCTTTAGTCAAATGAATGCACATTTTATTAATACCAGTGAATCTCTGAAGCAGCCCAGCACAGGTTTCTAAGGCTTGGTAATATCATCATGTCCATAATGCTCAACAGGCTAAGGGGTATATTTGTCAAGCTCCGTACGGAGCTTGATGCCTCGTGTTTCCGGTGAGCCTTCAGGCTTGCCAGAAACAGAAGTTATAAAGCAGTGGTCTAAAGACCACTGCTACATAACATGTCCGTCTGCTCTGAGGCGTTGGACAGAAATCAACCCGATCGAATAAGATCGGGTTGATTGAAACCCACTGCTAGCCACCGATTGGCCGCGAATCTGCAGGGGGTGGCATTGCACCAGCAGTTCACCAGAACTGCTGGTGCAATGATAAATGCAGACAGCGTATGCTGTCGGCATTTATCGATGTGCAGCAGACATGATCTGCAATATCGGATCATGTCCGCTCGCACCATAATAAAGAGGCCCCTAAGTCACTTCTTAATGTCTTAAGGTACATGGACAGGATTGGCTCAATTGCTCGTAAAGCATGCATCCCTCCCTTTAGGATTATATGTAGTCATCATTTGCACTAAAGGCATTGTGTGGATTACTACTGTCTTCCTCTGCAGTTTTATTTTATTTATATATATATATATGTATATATATATATATATATATATATATATATATATATAATAAAGGCCTTTGGAGGTCACATATATGGACAGTCAGACATCATCCACCTGGACTAGGCATCATCGTAATAAATCTGCTACAACAGGTAAACTCTACACAAAGGTGCATGGCAAATGGCAAATGCTGTATGTATGCAGTACTGTAACTCCATTGTGGCAAGAATCGTAAAGAACATTCTAATGCAAAAATGTAATGATCTTATTTGTTTGTTGTTAGAGTTGTTTTAGTGTCCCGTGACTGCTTCTGAAAAGGGGTTAAATATACATCTGAAGTCCCTGCTGAGAGCTGCCTCATTGTATCTCCTGAGCTGGATACAGGTGTGAGCCAGCATAGGAAATCTTCAGCTGTAAAAAAGATGTGAAGAATAATAAAATAAACAATACATACATAAATACAAACAATACATAAATAAAATACAAAACAATGACAATACATCTTATAATACAGTAATAAAAAGAATACACTTCTAATTGCAAATTACTTAAACTTCCAATGGTGTATTAATTTACAAAAGTCCCCAAAGTGAACCTTTCAATCAGTGCTTTAAAAAGAACACAATGGTACAATATAATAAGAAATAAAATAACATTTTTGCTTACCTGATAAATTATTTTCTTTCAGGATGATGGGAGTCCACATTGCCATGATGTGTAGGATTTAATTTCTGCCACTAGGAAGAGGTAGAGAAACCCAACAACAAGATCTTTTAATCTCCCCCACTTCCCCTCAATACTCAGTTAACAAAAAATCAGAACAGAGAAAAAGCAACAGATAGGTAGGAAAGATAAAGAAGGGTCTATAGGAGGTGCAAATTGATAACTTCCAACAAACACTAAATAGATTGGGTGGAGGCTTGATGACTCTCATCATCCAGAAAAGAAAATAATTTATCAGGAAAACATACATTTTGTTTTCTTTCATTTGATGATGAGTGTCCACATCACTATGATGTGTGGGATTTAATACCCAAGCTGTCAGTCCATGTTAAGGAAAGGATGGGATAGAATAAGGCAGATTCTGTTTGCCAAACACTGCAGCATAAAAGGACTTTCCTGAAAAAAAATTGCTTTCGCTGAAGAACTATATGAAGCAGTAGAAATCCATGTTGCAGTCCTGCAACACTATTCCAAGATGCATTATCTAGACTACCCATGAAGAAGCAACGAATCTAGTAGAAAAGATCTGATACTTCTTGAAAGTGACCTAAGCGCCTTCAATAAGACTGAAAAAGACTTGTTTAATAAGTCAGGGTTACTGCAATAGCCTCTGCTCCTACGAGATCTAGAAATAAATGCAAACTAACCTTAGAACCCTGTGAATAAAAGAGTAATGCTTTTACCACATCTATGTTATGGAGAAGCTACTCCTTAGAATAGCGGTTCCCAACCTGTGGTACCCGTACCCCTGGGGGTATGCGGCGGACTGGTTAGGGGTACACAAAAATATTGTTGGTAATGGCGGAACCCCACACAATGGACTTATATTTGCACGTCACCTTTAAATTAACGAGTGACTTTATCTTTGATCTGCCTGGGATTCTATATCTATGGATTGGCTACTGTGTTTTGGGCTAGAGGTGATGTAGGAGCCGGTCTGGCACACGTGGTTTGGACCGGGTTGACTCATTGGGGCTTTTGGAGTCAGGTGGTAAGGAAGTGCCAAAGAGAGGAAGCAGAGTTTCTGACGGAGACAGTCCTGGGACCAAGTACTTACTCGCAGCTCTGGTAAGAGTTTTCCTTTACAATCCACTCAACACCTGTACGTAGCCTCTGACACTGTCCCCTGCATAACTGTGACATAATCTACAGAGCGATCTCCTCGCTGAAAGGTTCACCCACGACCAAGCTTTGAATACACTTCAGTTCCTCTTGCAGATACAAAGACAGTGATCCTAATCCGCTTTGAGCTTGTTACACATGCTTTGGACTGACTACTTTTAAACTTGTATTAATAGGCCCAGCCCGCCTAGATCGTTCTTTTTTTATGAGAGCTTAATTTTAAGTGTGTACCTATTATTTATTGATTTGAGTGACTTTGTTTGCCCCAAAATGGATAAGTGGTTGAAAACTGGATCTCTTTTTTTTTTATTATTTGTGATTTTTTATTAATGAAAATTCAAAACAGTACATGCGAATATAATACAGTTTAAACATTGCGAAAGCTCCCCAAGCTATACAGAGTGTCCGAGCATTAGGCTGTGAAAGACAGGCTTGTCTCTGCTGAAAGCTATATCCAGTCTATTAGCAGATAACATTGAATTCCGAAGTGATTTTGACATTTGTTTCAAACAAAATATATGTCTAGAACTTTCCAACGGTTCCATTGTACTGCATCGACTCATAATGAAATAAGTTTAGTATGTAGATGGGATTAGGGAGCGTGGATAGTATGTACTGTGGCTCAGAGTCTTATAGTAATATTGGAAGGTGTGTCCCACAGCGCCCTCTCTGTATATCCCTTCAAGGTTCTTAAAAACAAGATACCTAGTATATCTTGAAAATAGTTAGAATGGGAATGGAATCTAAGGTGCGTCTCAAGATGGGCGAAGGATATCGAAATTGATAAACTGATGAATGATTAGTACACAATGGGTAGAATGTATCTAAATCATGTGACAGAATGGGATTAGTATCAAAGAAACATAGAAATAAAAATATATTTTACAATGTCTGAATGGAGTGTCTCAAATGGTGTAAATACGCATCCGCATTAAAAAATTCTGAGTCTTTGGTGAAAAAAATGAGTATGAAATCAATGTCTAAGTCTCTCTGTGATGGCCAAGTCCAGAAACAACTTCCACTTTATCTGATATACGTGATGTGTAGTGAAACAATGTATCCAAAAAATGATTTAAAGTGAAAAAATAAAAAACATGATAAAAAATGTGAAAAAATACAAAAAGTATAAAAAATAAAAAATGTGCAAAAATGAACAAATAGATGAAAAAATAATGTAAAAAATGAAATTTGATGTGGTATTCAAAAATAATGCACAGTGAAGTTATCCTTTGGTGCTTATGGTGAAATCCATATGATAATATACATATTGTAAAAAATAATAGTTATAAAAAATTCCCAGTGAACCTGTGGAATACAAAAGACAAAGAATAGTGCAATATTGTTTTTTAAAACTTAAATATGAATGAAATGAGGCTTACCATAAATAGCCAACGTGTTTCGGCCCTTTCTTAGGCCTTTTTCAAGACTGTATTCATGGTAAGTCACATAGCCTCCTTTTATATGTGGTGTATCCAATCATAAGCGCCACTAATTTGTGCCAAAACTATACCTTTGAACCGGAAGTGATACTTCCCAGTCCGTTTTTCAGAAAAAAACATATTTACATATAATTATTAATAGATATTTAAATCTACTATTTGTGTGTTAACATAATTCTAACATCATCCTAAAAGGACTAATTTTAATTCCCTAAACTCAAAACATCCGAGTGAAGATGTTTATGTCTTAATCGGCAAAACCGGAAGTAGAATTGCGTATGTTATCATCACTTCCGATTTGTGTCGTACTGTTTACTCTTATGTAATAAAACCATTATTTCTTAGCCCTTATATTGTGCAATGAACTATGTGTCCTATTTACCACCCCTTCCTACGTTTGTTGGTTTAGGGGATTGGGACTTTGTTTTTTTGTCTAGCTACGTCAAACCGGAAGTGACGTGGAAATTTGTCCCGCCACCTATGACAACAAATATATTACTTTAAATAAAGCCTTAAGGAAAAGAGATCTCATAACCTGAGAGACTAGTAGCAGTTCCCAGGACCCTGTTGCGGGGTAGGAATATAACCTTGGTATTAATCCAGCTATGTGGTACTTTCCTTATATTTTGGCCTAATGTGCTGCACTTACTCTTGCCTGTCTCATCCAGTGACAACTCTGCTGCAAATAAAATACAGTGAGGAAAAGAGTTTGGCTAAAGCTGAGAGACCAGTGGTAGTTTCTAGGTCATTGATACAGGACAGCAACTTAACTTTGATATCTGTTAAGCTGTGTGGTTCTTACACATTTTGTGGCATAAAGTTCTGTATCAACCCCAACTTTAATTGGGTCGTGGTGAAGAGGAGGGAGCACACCTCGGGAAGGTGAACTGCTTGAAGAAGTACTCATTGCTGCATGAATTGCAGGACCTCCATTCTGGCCCCTTACTGCACTGTAATTGTTAAAGTCTCCCTTGTTATACAGGATAGTACCTATATGTGAACATTTAAAAATATATACAAGAGGCACTCAAAAATGTATATAATTTAGATTTTTTGTATGGAAAGGGCTTGGCCTTAGGGAATGATAAGAGTGCGCTGAAATTAGGGCAAGTAAGAGTATTTGATATTTAAGAGAGTCCTTGATTCCATGCCTATAGTTTGTTTAAGAAGTATAGAGCCCTCCTGGGTACTTGTTGTATAGCATTTTAATATGGGACAAGAGGCTTAATCTCTAAGATAAACTGGGTAGAGGCTACCCTATGGGTGGTTTGTTCTGGTAATCTCAATACAGGTGTTAATAATACATTTTATACAGCGACATAATTAATATGCCCCGGAGGGTTAGAGGTTAAGGAGGAGTCCTTTATAATTGTTATTTTCCTTTGGCAGGTAGGCCTATTCACGCGATACTTAGCACATTCACTTTTTGTTTTCCTTTTTTTTTTGCTCACCCTCCTGGTTTTTCCAGGCGGATCAGATTTCTCTGAGATTCTAGTTGGTTAGTCTCTCCCTCTTTCACTCTTTTTTATTTTTTTTATTTCACTTTGGTAGATTTATCTATAGCACAGGAGCACACCCACACAACTGTAGTCTGTCACGTTTAAGGAGGGAGTAAAGTGACAGTCCGAGATACTTACACTTTCCTATACCTGCACTCACTTTAGTCTTTTCTTTTCCCCCCTACCCTTCTCCCCCCCTTTCTCGTCTAACCTGATTGCTAAATATAATACACATGGATAGATTTATTTCACAACACAAACAGACATTACCAGCCATGCCCCCGAAGCAGAAAGATATGAAATCTGCTAACATAGCTGAGAGTTCTCTAATAGTTGCTCAAGAGCAATATAACGGCAGTGGCTCAAACTTTGACTATACGGAGCTTGTTGAGCAGATTTCTAAAATGATTTCCCCGCAATTGGATAGTCTTAAGCAAGAAATTAAACAAGATATAAATAATATTGTCCTGGAAATGAGGCAATTTACAGCTAGATTGGAGGAAATTGAAACTAGAGTATCGGACTCTGAAGATAGACTGAATAGATGTGAGCAATCTGACAAAGAGTTTAGATCCCAAATTTCTGTGCTTCAATCCAAGCTTGAGGATCTAGAAGATCGCTCGTGTCGCAATAATTTAAGAATTATTGGCCTCCCGGAATCCTTAGAGTATCAAGACTTGGTGTCTTTCGCTTCAATTAAACTCCCCCAAATACTAAAAATGCCTGCAACATCTATGCCCATGACCATTGAAAGAGCTCACAGAGTGGGCCCAATTCGGCAAAATTCTGAGGGTCTTAGCAGACCTAGCTTTCCTATACTGATTTCCTATAGCTTTCCTATATTGATTAAATTGCTAAATTTCCAGGATAAGATTAATATACTTAAATACTATAGGAAAGCTAGTCCATTAATGATAGAACAGCAAAAGGTATTAATTTTTCAGGACTTTTCCTCCGAAACTACGAATAGGAGGAAAGAAATGTCCCCCTTCTGCTCACGACTAATGAAAGCAAATCTTAATGTCAGACTTGTATATCCAGCAAAGTTAATTCTGGTTATAGAAGGTCAAACAAGTATATTAAACAATAAAGAAAAAATGTTCTTACAAGATGATATGTACAATGACGTATTTCCTTATCGTTATGTTTTTAATTTTGATTTTCTTGTTCTTTTTTTTTCCCCTTGCGCCTCCTCTCCCTACCCTTTACCTCTCCCCGTTATATCTAGTAGTGCTATAGACTGGCTGTCATTGACTGCCTCTAATTATATTTTATGTTGTACAATATTATTTGTAGCATCATAATAAGTTTTGAATAGATATAGGGTCGATTAAAATTTTATCCTGGAACGTGGGTGGTATCACTTCCCCCATCAAACAGAAAGCGGTATTAAAGCTACTGGGCTCATATAAGCCCGACGTGGTTATGCTACAAGAAATTCATTTAAAAGAGCACAAAATTAATAAACTTAAATCCAGATGGGTGGGGGAAGTGGTAGCCGCCCCGTCTCAGGCCAGGAAGAAAGGTGTGGCGGTTTTGATCAATAAAAACTTAAAATGTATTGCTATCTTATAGAGAAGGTAATTTAGTGATTGGAGGAGATTTAAATCTAATAGCATATCCCAACTGACAGACAGATTAAGTAGGTCTAAAGGTATTAAGCGAGTCAAGAAAACACGGACTCTACAAAAATTCTGTCATAAAGTAGTGTCATAAAGTAGGAGTATATGATATTTGGCGGAGCCTGAACCCAGATGTAAAAGCGTTCACATGTTTATCCAAAGGACACCACGCTCTGTCTCGTATAGACATGTTTTTTATTTCTGAAAATCTAACTGGCAAGGAGGTTAAGGTAGATATTAAAGACATAGTACTCTCTGACCACGCGATTATATCCTTAGAATTTAAGTCTAAATCCCTCATGCCTCGGCTGAATAATAACTTTTTTGCCCCAATTATCTCTATAATAATATACACTTTCAAAATTGGTTAACAAATAAATGGAGAGAATTTGAGAGCTATAACTATGAGTATAAAGATAAGATAGAAACATTTTGGGAGACTGGAAAGGCGGTCTTACGGGGGGATATTAAGGCGTACCTGTGTTCCCTCAAAAATACATTTTTACAAAAAGAAATCCAGCTCTCTAATAGTGTAAGGAACGCATATAATACGTATGTAGCCGCACCATTTAAGACAGGGGTGTCAAACTCAAATTCATCGGGGGCCGCATAAGCAGTTTGGTCACCCTCAAAGGGCCTCAAAGGGCCGGTTGTATCTAGGACTATGTGTCCACTCTTTATTATCACACACATACACATATTTTCACACACAAACATACCTTTACACACAAACACACATATTTACACACACAGACATATAAATTCACAGATACACACACAAACATACATTCACACATTTACACACACACACACACACACAAACATACATTCACAGTTTTACACACAAACATACATTCACACATTTACACACAAACATACATTCACACATTTACACACAAACATACATTCACACATTTACACACAAACACACATACACATATTTACACACACATACTTACACATACTTACACACACAAACATACATTCACACATTTACACACACACAAAAACTTTATTACTGCTCTGATTTAGGTGGGCAATAAACTAATGATAATGCAGTGTGAATATGTTTTCCCATGCATGCAAGCATAACAGGCAGGGATAAGGTTAATAAAATCTGTGCAGACTACAAATCAGTCACAGACAGTACACGTGTAGGAGCAGACTCCCGAGATAAAGATTTGATTTATTACCTGGGGAAGGCTGAGAGCAGAATAAGACAATCTGCAGAGACAGAGCCTCAGAACGGCTGTTTACTTAGAATTGTCCTGCTGACATATTATTTAAAAAAAACATGTTTTTCTTACCAGTCTCGCTGTGTGCCTGCTGCTGCCTCTCTGGTTTCTGCTGCTAGCCCTTTTCCCGCACTTGCAGATACATAGGGAAGCTGGGAGGAAGTGATGAGGGAGCAGGAGGTCAGTGTCTTGTTCTCACTCAGTCACTTCCTACCAGCCAGAAGTTTTCCATAAGTTAAATATGTATTTTTTATTTATTTTTTAAAGTGTTTGGACCTCTTATTGTGCTGTTAACATTTGCCCATTGCACAGCAATACTATGAGTACAACCAAAGCTCCAGCCACGCTACACCACAACAATATGATGCTGCTGCCCCTGTCCCTGCCCCGCGAAATAGCAGGTCACAAGTCAGTTCTCTCACCCTTATAGAAGTGAGACTCTCACTTGAATCACTTCTATAAGGGTGAGAACTGAGTGACCTGCTATTTCCCCGGGCAGGTACAGGGGCAGCAGCATCATATCGAGAGCCATCATTATAGCAGAGAATCGCGGTATCAGGGGTGAAGGCTGGCGGCCGGCGGCGGCTACACGGGCCACATGACGAGGTCTGGTGGGCCGGATTCGGCCCGCGGGCCTTGTGTTTGACACCCGTGATCTAAGACATTCGGGGAAAGATATATAAACCTAAAAACCCAAAGGGATATATTGATTAAACAACACATGATATCCGAAGACATAAGAAAGAAATCACTATATGGTGGCTATTCAGGGAAGGCGGCTAAGTATCTTGTCAAAATTACTAAAAAGAAATCCTCTAATTATATTGCCGCAATTAGATTTGGGAAAAATAGATACACTTCTAATGAGGATATTCAAAAAACATTTACTGATTTTTTTAAAAATCTCTATAAAGCTGAACTTCCCAACCTAAATCAGAAAGGTATGTTTTGGGATAACGTAAAGACCCCTAAAATGCCTCAAGAGGCAATTCATCAACTTAATGCGCCAATTTCAATACAAGAAATTTTAAATGGTATTAAAGCCGCTAATCTTAATAAAGCCCCTGGGCCTGACTCTCTCCCGGTTGAATTTTACAAAATTCTCTCAGAAAAACAAGTAGCTCCGAACTTGCTAAAATTATTCAATTCTTATTATACTGCAGATATCCCATGCTCTCTGTATTTCGCGGTGTCAAATATTTCACTGGTTCTTAAAAAAGAGAAAGATCCCGAAATTCCTTCTTCATATCGCCCAATCTCCCTGTTAAATTTTGATTATAAATTACTTACCACTATTATTTAAAAAAGATTGGCACCTCATCTACACAATATTATACATGATAACCAGGCAGGCTTTATGATGGGTAGAAGTTCGACCAAAAATATTCGGAAAGTTATGCTTATTCTAGATTATTTATGGAATAACAAGAAAGGTTTAAAAAAAGATGCCGCTATTCTAACAGTTGACGCCGAAAAGGCTTTCGATTTCATATGCTGGGACCATCTTTTTTTGGCCTTGGAAAAGTTTGGTTTTTCTGGGTATTTTACAAAATTAATTAAGGTTATTTATAACAATCCTTCCTCAGCATTTTTTTATCAATGGCTCAATAACTGAACGCTTCAGCCTACAGTGAGGCACTAGGCAGGGATGCCCTCTCTCGCCTTTACTTTTTAATATTTCGTTAGAACCATTGGCGATCTTTCTTAGACAGCAGCTAGCAGGTATTCAGATTGGTAAACAAAAATATGTTCTGGCACTGTATGCTGATGATCTATTACTTTTTTTATCTGATCTAGAAGAAAGCCTTCCTAAACTATTAGAATCAGTTCAGGCATTTGCGTCTTTTTCCGGTTATAAAATTAACTTACAAAAATCGGAGCTACTCTGGATTCACAGAACCTCTCACAAGACAATAGAGCACCCATTTAGAGAAGTCAATCAAATTAAGTATTTAGGAGTAGTGATGTCAAAATCTCCACAAGATTGGTATGAACTGAACTATGTTAAATTTTTTAATTATTGTAAACAGAAATTAAAAGACTGGGTTTCTTTGCCTATCTCACTTTCAGCTCGTATTATGCTTATTAAAATTATACTCTTACCGAAGTTAATTTATCTTCTCCAAAACATTCCTCTCTTCTTGCATAAGGCTGATGTTAGACTATTTAATCGAATGTCGAATTAATTTCTTTGGAAAGGAAAGAGACCACGAATCGCCTTAAATACTTTAACACTACCCAAAGAGTCGGCGGGCCTTGCCTTCCCCAATATTTCCTATTATAATATTGTCACAATATTAAAACTGGCTGTTGATTGGATCTCAGAAAAAGAATTATTCACTGACTACTCTGGGGAAACAAATATGGTTTACCCATTTAATTTAAAAGCATTACTACATTGTTCAATTGCACAACTCCCTCCAGTAGTTGCTAAAATGTTGACTTTTAAAAATCTGATTCTGGCGTGGCAGAAATTCTGCTTAGAAATCGGAATTTCCCCATTTGTCTCTGAATACCTCCCAATTCAAGGGTGCCCAGGATTTGCTCCTGGATTTACTTACAAGGTATTTGAGAGATGGAAAATGAAAGGGCTGACCTTTATTAAACAATTGGTCACTTCTGAAACAACAATTAGAACATTTCTTGATATCAGAGTAGAATTTAACCTACCACAAAATGACCATTATGCGTATCTACAAATTAAGCATTTTATTTCAGAGCTCAGACTTAAATTCAGTACAAACTGGGCTCATCCCCCTTTAAGAAGTTTAATCAATCAATATAAGAGTGGGTCTACGTCAATCTCTCCACTATATCGTTTGATGATGGCCCCTAAACATGAGGCCCATTTAGAGAAAATAGTAGCTATTTGGAATAATAGTTTTCCAGAACTCAGGCCCCATCATATACAAGTAAGTTTGAATTTACTTAACAAAACGGGCAATGCTCTAGCTTTGCGAGAAGCACACTTAAAATTGATTTATGCAACATATATTACTCCTGATAAACTGTCAAAATGGTACAGAAACATTAGTAGCTGCTGGAAGTGTCAGGCACAACAAGCAAATCTCCTGCACTGTATCTGGGCTTGCCCCAAAATTCAGCAGCTCTGGCTGAAAATTAAGTTCTGGTTGAATAGAAGTTTAAAGATTGAAATAAATCTAGAGGCTCAAATGGTTATTTTTTTAGTTAAATTCTCACAGCAACTAAAAAATTATAAGTTAATTAACACCTTTATATTATTAGCTAGGAATTTGATCCTGCAAAATTGTAAAGTGTCCCACCCTCCCAAATGTATTAATTTAAAAAAGAAGTGTTGAAACAATGCATGGTGGAACAATATGCAATCTCAAAGTCCAGTGAGCCTCAGTTAAAAAGATTTCTTGATAGATGGAGTATAGTTATTCTATCTCTGCCACCTCTTGTACAACAGCAATTAATAAGCCCTATTAGCCACTCGGCCTATATACTTCAGTTGATCCATGCTGGCAGCTACCCTACATTTTGGTCTGACTAGATGGGAGTGGGGAAAGCACGGGTAGGGCTGTCGGGAGGAGTAGGACTTCTCTTTCTTTTTTTTTTTCTCCCCCCCTTATGGTCCTGATATCATAAGGAGCTAATCTTCCCATATTATACTTTCAAGTCCGGTCAAGAGAGCTATGTTTTGTATATTTGTGTTTATTTCTTTACCGTGGATGACACTATTTGGTTTATCTCTGTAATGAGATATTTTTTCTGTTTTTTTTTTTTTTGCTCTATTCCTTTGTATGCCTTTTCACAGACGGTAACACTATGGTATTTTTTTGTCTCCTCTTCTTTTTTGATTTCATTTATGTCTGTGTTATTGTATGATGTTTATATCACTAATAAATAAATGGTCTAAAAAAAACCCATTGAATTCCGAAGTGATTATGACATTTGCTTCAAAAAAAATATATGTCTAGAACTTTCCAACGGTTCCATTGTACTGTATCGACTCATAATGAAATAAGTTTAGTATGTAGATGGGATTAGGGAGCGTGGATAGGAAAGGGGGTAAACTAGCGGAATTGGGGAAAGGGTAGGGAAGAGAAACCAAAATCTACATTGCCCATGAAAGTAATATCAAGTCTTGAAGTAAAGTCATAATAGAGTTGCCGAGCCGCTGCCATCTTTATTATTACATATCAGTAGTATTAATGAGTGTTAGTGCTAACAAAAAAGATATTATCACCAAATGTCTGTGTACGTATCAAGGTGTTTATAGGTTTATGGGCTTCGGATGAAAAGAACCTAGGTTTGTATGGAGTGTGCTTATTTATATTTATATTGCTCCCATAGAAACATGATGTCCCAAAAAAATTCCAACTTCCCTAGGGTAAAATAGTAGTGCCGCTCCATTGACAGAATCAGATCTACTTGGTCAAACCAGCTTTTAAGGCTGGGCACTTGCGAGCTTTTCCATAATTTGGGAATTAGTTTTTTTGCCGCATTAATCATAATTTGCGTAATATTGCGTCTAATTTTACACTTGATGTCTAAGACATTAATGAAAAGGAAAAGTTCTGGGGAGAAATTCGGGGAGAAGCCTATTACCTCTCCTATTATCGAGTGGATCTCTTTCCAAAATTGACTTAGTGTAGGACACTCCCACCATATATGTAACATTGTGCCTTCCTGTGTACAACCTCTCCAACATTTGTTACTCGCATTTCTAAACATGTGTTAATTTGTGCGGTGTTAAGTACCATCTCGTGAGGACTTTTATGGAAAACTGGAACTCTTAAAGAGCTGCAGTTAGCATTGAAATTCAACCTGCTGATTCAGCAGCAGCAAGTACTTCAAGGCCATCATTAGATTTAAAAAAAAAATAAAAAAATTTGAGGGATGGGTCGGGTAATGAAGAGAGGGGGTACTCAAATTAAAAGCCTAATCAAGGGGTACGGGAGCGAAAAAAGGTTGGGAACCACTGCGTTAGATAATAGGAGCAGAAAGGAAACAATGATTTCTTGGAATAAATTATATAAGTAACTACCTTACAGCTAGAATACGAGTTTGGCGTTATGAGTCAAATATTAGCGTTGTGGCCCATAACGCATCATTTTCCCTAACGCAGCCATTACGAGTCTTGTCGGTATAGGTGTACCGCAAGCCTTTAAGCCTGTAACGCAACGTCAGTACCGCACTCTTAAAAATTACATTTTTTCATGGGATTCCCATAGCACGGGTATTACAAGTTTTGCGTTTTGGCTAAAAAAACACGTTACACTCTAAAACGATAAAAAGATCTGTAACGCCATGTAAAGTAAGTAGTTATGAGTTTTACGCTACAAAGCTGGAACATAAAAATGATAACTAATGTGTTACAGAGTACACTAACACCCATAAACTACATATTAACCACTAAACCAAGGCCCTCCCACATCGCGAACACAATAATAAATTTATTAACCCCTAATCTGCCGCTCCCGACATTGCTGCCACAATTATTTTTACTAACCCCTATTTCGCCACTCCCCATCGTCACTACTATACTAAAGTTATTAACCCCTAAACCGACGCCCTCCCACATTGCAAACACTATTTAAAAATTATTAACCCCTAATCTTCCGTCCGCCCACATCGCCCCCACTGTACTAAAGTTATTAAGCCCTACACCGCCGTCACTATAATAAACCTATTAACCCCTAAACTAAAAGCTCCCCCACAATGAAATATAATAAATTAAACTAATAACCCCTAAACCGGAAGCCCCCACATCGCAATAAACTAAATTAAATTAGTAACCCCTAAACCTAACGCCACCCTAACGTTATATTGAAATTACAATTTCCCTAGCTTAAATTAAATCTTACCTGTCAAATAAAAAAAAATAAGTTTAAACTAACAATTAAAGTAATATAATTATTAAACTAAAATTAAACTAACTGCCAATTAAATAAACTAAACAAAAAAAATAACAAACACTAAATTACAGAAAATAACAAACGAAAGTATCAAAAATAAAAAAAGAATTACACCTAATCTAATAGCCCTATCAAAATAAAAAAGCCCACCTAAAATAAAAAAAAACCCTAGCCTACAATAAACTATCAATCACCCTTAAAAGGGCCTTTTGTGGGGCATTGCACCAAAGTTAATAACTCTTTCACCTGTAAAAAAAAAAAAAAAGACCCCCCCAACAGTAAAACCCACCACCCAACCATCCCCCCAAAATAAAAAACCTAAATCTAAAAAAACCTAAGCTACCCATTGCCCTGAAAAGGGCATTTGGATGGGCATTGCCCTGAAAAGGGCATTTAGCGCTTTTACTGCCCAAACTTTAATCTAAAAATAAAACCCACCCAAAAAAACGTAACACTAACCCCAAGACAATCCACTTACAGTTTTTGAAGTCCCACTTGACGGATCTTCATCCCGGCGGAGAAGTTCTCATCCAGGCGGCAAGAAGTCTTCATCTAGGTGGCCTCTTCAATCTTCATCCCGGTGGAGAAGTCCTCATCCAAGCAGCGAGAAGTCTTCATCCAGGCGGCCTCTTCAATCTTCATCCAGGCAGCATCTTCTATCTTGATTCCGATGGCGCAGAGCGGGTCCATCCTGAATACATCAGACGCAGAGCATCCTCTTCATACGGTCTCCCCCGTATATTGAATCTTCAATGCAAGGTACGTGATTCAAAATGGCATCCCTTGCATTTCTATTGCCTGAAATATTTGAATCAGCCAATAGGATTTAAGCAGCTTTAATTCTATTGGATGATGAATTAGACAATAGAATTAGAACTGCTAAAATCCTATTGGCTGTTCAAATCAATATTGAAGAGGCCGTCTCTATTTTAACTATGTTAGAGTTAGGGAGTGTTAGGGTTACGTTAGGGGTTAATAGTTTAATTTAGGTTGTTGCGATGTGGGTGGCCAGAGGTTTAGGGGTTAATAGCTTTATTTAGGTGGCGGCGATATCGGGAGCGGCAGATTAGGGGTTAATAACTGTAGGCAGGCAGGCGATGTTGGGGGTGTTTAGACATGGGGTTTATGTTAGGGTGTTAGGTTTAAACCGTATTTTCTTTTTTTCCCATAGACATCAGTGGGGCTGCGTTATGGAGCTTTTCTTTCCGCAATCGCAGGTTTTTTTCTGACCCACTCTCCCCATTGATGTCTATGTGGAAAGCGTGCGCGAGCACGTCAAATCAGCGCTTGTTTTTGGTGCGGTATGGAGCTTAAAAACCCCATATCGCCCGCACAAGCCTGATTTTTTTTAAACTTCTAATGGCAGCGCTATAGGAGATTAAATAACGCCACTTTTGTTGCGTTCGTTAATTTCCCTATAGCCCTCAAAACTTGTAATCTAGGTGTTAGTTAAGAAATATATATGTAGTATGAAGTATTACTTTGTCCTTGTAAAAAGAGAGAATGATAGTTCAGAGACTGAAGATACAGTTAAATAAAATTAATTCTTCAAAACAGAAGGTTAAAATATTTATTATGTATAGTCCAAATAGAGGACCTGGCAGAGCTAAGAAAATTTATACTCCAACTAAAATAATTTGAACAAAGAATTCCTCCATATTCTGAGGATATATTTTGCGTTACTGGCATTCTGGCCTGTAAAAGCAAATACATGACATGACATGAGTCAGAAAAACCTCTCTGCGCTTTTAAAACTAAAATCAAACTCCATGTCATCAATTCTGAGATTTAAGATGAGGCTAATATAGCAAACCCTTAACAATAGGTAAAGAACCCAGGAAGAGAGTTTGACATTTGAATCAAGTCCAGGGGTGGACTGACAAGTCAGGCAAAATGGCCCTTGACTGAGGTCCCGGCATCTTAGGGGCCCCTCCCCATACATGATCAGATACTACTGCAGCAGGTTTTTTTTTGTTTTTTTTATTAAAATGTGACAATATTTTTTTTTTCACCTTTGGATTTTTTTCTTGGAGGGGAGGGGGGAGGCTCACTCCCTCTCACGTCACATGTGCAGCCAGTTGTGGTGGGTGATAGTTTAGAACTTCTAGAAGTGTAATTGAGGCCATATCATCAGCGCCAGCCCGTCACTGTGTAGACATGGAGTCAGGACTGGAGATGGAGAATGAAGCAGGATTAGGAGCCAGGGTTGGGCGGTATGTTACACTCACTGGAGTGCACCTCCTGCAATATGTGGACCGGGTTCGGATGACTCCGAAGTCCGGTCCACATATTAGATTACCTGGCTTGTTGTGGCTCCTGCTTAGCTCCACCCATGCGCCGGCCGTGCACACAGTGACTCATACAATTTTAACTTTGCAGTACATAATAGTTAGAGGCGGCACAGCAGCAGCCGCCAGCATGTGGTGAACTGGAGCAGGAGGACTGAGCAGTGAGGTGAGAGGAGGAGTTGCCGGATCATCATCATTCATCTCTGATCTCATTCCCAATGGTGAGGGGTGCAACTGTGCAGCATTTGTGTAGAGGGGGTGTGTGGTGCAGCGTGTCACTGTGTATACAGGGGGGTCGGGTGAGGGTGCAGACTGCAGTGCAGCATGTGTACAGGTGCCAGTGACGCTCTTTATGAAGTTATATGCAAACTGCAGTGTTTAGTCTCTGAACTAGAGCATATGAGTAAGGCCTAAACTCAGCTTGCCCTAAGTTTTAGCAATTAGCAGCCTCAACCGCCTCACTCAGCTTGCACTAAGTTTTAGCAGCCTCAAACACTGAACAGCTGTGGATCAGTGCGTAACCTGAAGCGCCAGTTATTTTTCTATGCTTCTCTGATTAGCCATCATTAAATGACAATGATCAGAGAGAGAGATCTGCCTGCATCAGCCAGTCCAATTGAGTAAGAGATGAGTATTGTGTTCCTATTTAATATGGAGCCTTTTGGATGAAATAATAATGTAAGGTATAAACAGTCGCTATGGAGGACTATGCATCTCTAAATATAAAGCAAGCGGGTTTTTTTCCACCCAACTAGAAGCATATTGTAAGATACACATTATTCCCAGTTTATAGTTCTAGTTTCTGTTATAAAGATACACACTGCTGTGGGAATTGCTTGGAGCATTTCTATCTTTAAACCAAGAATATTTTGCACACCTACAAAAAGATAGATTGTCATTGTCACTATAACAGCCTCCACTGAGACCATTGTGGCACTAAAAAGAAAGACAGCTTGGAGATCTGTCTGTGACTGTGTTATGTATTAAATAAAGTGCATTGTTACTTTTTTATGCTAGTAACGTTACAACATCATTTAAAATTAACATTTTTATTTTTTTATTGCCTACATGCAACCACAATAATAAACACATCAAACACCTTAACCAATATCACAGATCCTCATCCACTACCAATTTATAAACGAAGACCTGTTCCTGCTCACAGCTTCTTTAATTATCCACAAGAAATTCTCTGGTCAATGAGATTTGGAGGACAGGTGCCACCTAGTTGTCCTTAAATAACATTACCTTTAATGGCTATAAAACAACGACTTAAAGGGACAGTATACACCAATTTTCATTTAACTGCATGTAATAGAAACTGCTAGAAAGAATAATATGCACATATACTGATATAAAAATCCTGTATAAAACCTTTTAAAAACTTACTTTGAATCTCCCAATTTAGCAATGTTGATGAAATTAGGCTGGGACACCCACTGAAAGGGACTGAGAGCAGACAACCCTCCCCCCTTCATCTGCATATGTAAAGACCCATTATACAAACAGAAGCAATCTGTGTGTTGAGGCTTGGTTAGGAGTCTGAAAATCAGCGTGTGTACAGGGGGTGAGGGGTGCAGCGTGTGTACAAGGGGCGGGGTTGAGGGTGCAGCGTGTGTATACAGGGGGGTGACAATGATCCCATTAATTTAAGTCAGTTTAAGTACTACTGCAGTCTGCTTGCTTGAGTTGAATCTTGATTGATTTACTTGATTCAATTAAAATTGTGTAATGATTAGGCCTTGCTTTTAGTAATAAACCTAATCAATGAGTCTTCTTGTCATCTGGTAAGTGTGTTAGTTACTGACTTTCACATAACATGGCAACAAAGCAATACTAAAAATGCCACTTACTCCTTTTGATAGCTCAGAATTTAAAAGTGTTTTACACACAGATAAATTGTCTACAATAGCACCAGAGCTTACCAATATTCCCCTCTATTTTTAAAATGTTTAATAATATGTGAGTAATACAATGATCATTCCAGGTATCTCTTCATTTAAACTTCTGTATACTTTGGTTTGAGTCTTGATTTGAAGAATATCATTTTTTCTTTATGGGCTTTCTATAGTATTTTGCATATCTCCATTTTTCTGGCTGGCCCAGAAACAAGAGAAACTATTATTAACTCTCAGGTAGATTATAAGTTGTGCGTTAATCTTTTAACACTGAAAAAATAGCCATTTCAGCGTTAAAACAGCAAAGCAGCCATTACAAGTCTTGTCGAAATAGCTGTATCACAAGCCTTTTAGCCTGTAACGCAACGTCAGTCCCTCACTCGTAAAAAGTTTTTTCATGGGAGTTTCATAGCGCAGCCATTACAAGTTTTTCAAAAACTTGCATTACACTCTATGGGGGATATTTATGTTGCATTCGCGGGCATCAATACACTCGCCAAACATCGCGGCCGAGGATCAGAAAACGATCTCATTATCAAAAAAAGCCGTCAAAAAAACGCGCGTCAAGTGCGGTGCGAAGAGCATCTGACTGGTGTTAACTAATAGTCATCAATCAATAAGTAGAACGCTCTGTGATTAAACTGGAAATAGCAGTGATAGATATGATGCAGTCCACAGCTCCGTAAAATCAACCACACACACTGGGGTATAGAAACAGTTAAACGATCAAGCAATGGTCTATATTACAGAAACTTGATAGAAGAAAAACATACTTCAAATACTGATCGTATTAGCACTCACCCACTGTGACCGTCAATCACTATAACGAGTATCCACCATGCGTGGAGATAGAGCAGAAACATACACTCTAAATACTCGTATCTTCTACTCACATCGAGGACATATAAGGATCTTTATCAACCGCAGCCCGGTGCGTCTTGCTGCTGCAGTGACCTGGGCTCTGCGGCGCTGTCAATCCTTTACCGGGTCCGGGTTTCCTCTGTGTTAGAGGTGTGTGCGGTCGTTACTCCAATCAGGGTCAGATCAGTGGGTCACGTGGTAGGCAAAGAGCAAATCCAAAGCTAAGCTCATGTTTCCAGCCGAATCCATCGCTGCCAGTGTAATGGAGCTGGAAAGTAGTTAGACCGCTGGGGGTAGCCAAAAAAGTGTTACTTCAGGATGAGGGACACATAAAAAAGGATTCCTTGTAATCCTAGTGAGTAATACAAAAAAAAGGCAGTAGTCCCAAATATCCAAAAATATAAAAAGCAGCTTTATTCGTCAAACGTTAAAAATGACATGGTACACACAAGATAGAGGTCGGGTTTTACACGTTTCGGCTAGGGCCGTACTCATAAACCTGATAAGGCACCGGTGATTGCCGTTTAAAAAGGGTTCAAACATGATGGTTATTGGTGGTGTTAAACACACCCCTATTAACCATTTAGATATCGAAATGTACACAATCGGAATTAAACATTGAAGAGCAATGACCAATCTTGAGGAATCAATTCTAGAGGACAATACAACTATACAATATATATTGATATATATATATATATATATGCTAATTTAGGCATTCAATATGGTATGTATAGATATCAAATGACATGGATAGATTTTAAATACAAAATAATGTACCCAGTAGAATTAAATGCTATATGCCCACATGCAGTGTTTAAATTGATGGAAACCAAACCAAAACTGTTACACGTTATACTACACTATACTAATTGGGACAATAATGATCCTAACCATATCAAATAGACAGATTTATACAATTTCATATTCAAATCTGATCATTGCAGCAACATGAACCATCTAAAAGAGACAGTTCTAGAGAACAATGCAACTATACATTATATATACATATACAAATTTGAGCATTCAATGTAATATATATTGATATCAGATGGCATGGATAGGTTTTAAAGAGATTTTAAATGCAAAATAATGTACCCAATAATGTTAAATGCTGTATACACACATACAGTGTTAGAATTGATGAAAAACACACAAACAGATCAAAACTGCTGCATATTATATTACATTGTGCTATGGGACAATAATGAACCCAACCATATCAAATGAAAAGAATTATACAATATCATAATTCATAATTCAAATCTGATGGTTACAGACTTCCTGGACAGCTCATGAATGCTAGAAACATATTGACTTATTTACAAATGAACTCATTGTATGCTATAAAGAAAACAATAGATATTAAAGTGAATTTAGGACATAAGTAAATGTATGGGAGTTATTAATAACAAGAAGTAGAGATTTGGAAAATTAAAGAATTAAGTGTGGACAAAAAGTTGTCCTGGAAAGCTCGGCTGAATGAAGCCAAAGTTCATTATAAAAAGTATATCACAATAGGTAGAATAGAAAGTAGAGTACACAAATAAGTGCAGTCTAAAAGTCTAGGCAAAAAGCACATACAAATAGTTTCCAAATAAAGAGCAAAACAAAAGGAATGCGTGCAAACATTTCCTTTTTATGGTATCAAAATATATCAATGTACATAATAAAAAACGTATCCATTCATTCATCCATAAACACATACACACACACACAGAGGGGATCCCCCAAGTAATCAAAAGCGCTTGTGAAAAAAAGTCTAGACATGGTGCACCATTAAACCGAGCATACAGTCCTTTTAATGAAGTCTGTGAAAGAGCAGCAACAAATGCGGTCAAGCAGTGAGATGTTAAAGCATTAGCATGATGGTTATGAATCAAGCAGATTTTAGTATTCACAGCAGATGCAGTATCACAGCATATAGTTCATAGAAATGCTGGTATCATTAACTTCACGATTAAGTCTCACAATTACATTCATCAAGCGTAATAATAAGCAGCTATTCAAGCTCAAACAGGTCTCCTCAAAGCAGATTAGAAAAAGCACTGCACTGTAGTATCGTGTAAATGTTCCATGAACAAAGTGCTATAAGTGCCTCTCAAGGACATAGTTCAACCGCATCGAGCGGCATATGCAATATTGCTGAAAAACAGACAATACTTATCCACACGGGAGCATGAAGAACACAGCCCAATTCAATACTGCTTAGAGGATCATTCACTGGAAACAAGGGGGGGTCCCCAAAGATGTGCGGTCGCAGTATTGAATTGGGCTGTCTTCAGGATGAATGGATACGTTTTTTATTATGTACATTGATATATTTTGATACCATAAAAAGGAAATGTTTGCACGCATTCCTTTTGTTTTGCTCTTTATTTGGAAACTATTTGTAGGTGCTTTTTGCCTAGACTTTTAGACTGCACTTATTTGTGTACTCTACTTTCTATTCTACCTATTGTGATATACATTTATTTCTAGGTTGCACTATAAATATTAAATATTATTTATTTTGAGGTGAGCTGCACTAAAACTGTGTTTTTATGTTATCATTATAAAAAGGCTTGGATATGCACTGGATCACGGAACAATCATTTCCAATGATTAATAATATCGAACTCAGAATTAAAACCATAAGGAACCTGAGTATGAAGTTTCATGATCCAGTACACCTCCTGTTTTGCCAGTAATTGATCCTTATTACCTCCCCTAGGGGGCAAACGTATAGTTTCAATGCCTCGCCATTTAAATGATCCAGTGTCCTTGCCATGCACCTCGATGAAGTGCCGTGAAAGGGCAGAGCATTGTTTTTCATACTTAATGTAACCAAGATGTTCACGGATTCGAGTCCGGACATCTCTGCTGGTCATACCAACATACTGCTTAGAATGTTCATGGCACTCTATGAGGTACACGACATAGGAGCTGGAGCAGTTAATACATCCCTTGGTTGCAAACCTTTGCGTGGTGTCACATGAGTAGAATTCTTTCCCTTCAGTGATAAATTCACAGGCCTTGCACCTGTGATTTCCACATTTATAAGTACCATTGACTTGCAACCAAGAGCCTGCATTTCTCTATTTTAGAAGGTAGTTGACTAGGGGCTAGAATGTTACCTAACGTAAGGTTTTTTGAATAAACACATTTAAAGCCCTTTTCCACTGTGGATTTCAAATGAACATCACCCAAAAGAATAGGAAAGTATTTTTTGATGATATTACAAACAGAAGTAAAGTCTGATGAATATTGGGTGATAAAGGACAGAGGTCTGTCACCCCTATTCTCCTGCCTTTTAGGTTCAGAGACTTTCCTACCTTCTGAGAATGTTTTTTTGGCCAAATTGTTCAGTTATTTGGGAGAATAACCTCTACTTTTAAGTCTCTGTTTGATTTCCCTGTGTAAGAATGTAACAATGAAACTGATAATTTTGGAGACTCAACTGCAGACTACCTTTAAATGGTTATATGTATCACGTAAGCAGAATGAATCAACTAATGAATTGATCCGGTACTACTAGAGTGAAATTGTTTGTTAGATATGTGAAACAGGAATTGCAGTCACTGAGTGTACAATGTTGCAATTGAAAATAATGAGTAGAGAAAGTTCAAGCCAAGTATCACTGTAAAATCTAAATAAACTTCTTTAGACTTTAATTAGGAAGGTTGAGATTTCCACACTGAAGGGGTTAACTTGAGTGTTATAACTGGTAAGTATCTTCTTATTTACTTCAGCTCCCTTGCGATACGCAGCTACACTGAAACAGCTGAATGGCAACAGTGACAGGCAGCGAGGAGCGCAAAAGACACAAAAGCTAGACTTTAGCAGTTTCAACTTATCTCCCACACAGACCAGATCTATCTTACTTGTAGCTGGATAAGATGTAAGAGTCCCGGTTCGTCACAGAGTTAATAGGTGAGGGGAGAAAACAACCCCGTAGTGTTTTGTAATCCACAATAGTTAGAGATGAAATGGTCAGCAGTTTGGTAGCTGGGCTCAGGCTGAAAACTTTAGCATAAACACACATAAAGGCAGTTTAGGTTTTTCTCATAGGTGAGTACTCAGAGAGAGACAACAGTCTGACAGAGCAACACCTAGGAAGCTCAATTACTAAGCACCTTTTTAAGGTGTGGTTAGGATTTAAATAAACTCTGAATCTGATCCCTAGGTCATGTGGTAGGAGGTGGAAAGGAAAACCAGACACAGATTCCTTACAGATCCCCACCCGCCCTCAAGCAAGCCGACCCTCGGCTTGAAGTTTGGGTCGACGGGGGTAGCGGCGATGGAACCTAGAAACTAGCCTCGGAGCATCAATATGGGTGTGGGATTCCCACGTATCGTCATCCAGTGAAAAACCCTTCCACCTGACTAAGTACTGAAGATCACCATCCAGTAATCTGGAATCAAAGAGTTCCTGTACCTCAAAGGTGTCTTCAGGAAGCAAGTCCGAAGAGGGTGGCAGAATGATATTATTCGGATCGTATGAGGAGGCTGGTTTCAATAGAGAAACATGGAAGGAAGGATGAATCTTCTAGTTGATGACACAAATTATTGGGAAAGGTCCGATGAATAATCCAGCTAATCTTTAGCTAGGGATCTGCAACTTGAGGTTTTTTGTCGACAACCACACCATGTCTCCGATCGAATATTGGGGAGAAGGTCTTCTTAAGTCATAGTATTTCTTCTGGGTGATTTGAGCATCTTGGATGTTTTTTCGAAGTAATCGGAAGTTCTCAGTTAACTTTTGCTTTAGATCATCGACTCTGGGAGAGGTTGCTGAATCGTTATCCATGGACGTAAACCTTGGGTGGTAAGCATAATTAGCATAGAAAGGTGACATGTTAGAAAATGTGTTTACTGTGTTGTTAAAGGCAAACTCTGCCATAGATAAATAACGAATCCAATCATTCTGATGGTATTCACAGTAGCACCTGAGATATTGCTCCAACCATTGGTTAAGTCTTTCAGATTGTCCATTGGTTTGAGGATGGAACAAGGTGCTTAACCTATGGTCTATTTGGAGTATTTTAGTGAGATGTTTCCAGAACCGTGAGGTAAACTGGGGTCCTCTGTCTGTGGTTAAGATGGAAGGTAGGCGATGGAGACAAACTATTCCATCTAGAAAAAGCTGTGCTGTTTCTGATGAGGTAGGAAGCTTATGAAAAGGGATGAAATGGGTCATCTTCGTAAAGATGTCAGTTACTACTAAAATAGTATTTTTCCTTGAGCTCATTGGCAAATCAACTATAAAATCCATCCCTAGATGAGTCCAAGGTTCTTCCGGGATGTGCATTGGCATAAGAAAGCCATAAAGAGGTTTCTTTTCAGCTTTTGAAGTGGTACAAATGGTACACTTTCGAATGTAATCTCTGATGTTGTTGTCCATATTAGGCCACCAAAATTTCCTTTGTAACAGATCTTTAGTTTTCCTAATGCCAGGATGACCAAGAAGAGGTGGTTCATAGTGTTGTTTTATGATTTTTTACCTTAATTCACCAGGTAAGTATAGTTTCATGCCCTGGTAGTATAAGTTGTTGTTTTGTGTAAGCTGGTGTACAGGTAAATCCTTATCATTGTGTAAAGCGTTTTGTAGTTGTGAGGAGAAGGAAGGAGTCAGACCAAGGAACTTTTCTGATGGTATAACAGAGGTAGGTGTGGAAATCTCTTGGGGTTTGCAATCCATACGAGATAGGGCATCAGCCTTGCCATTACGTGATCCAGGTCTGTAGGAGATTTGAAAGTTGAAATGACTGAAATAAAGGCTCCATCTTACTTGGCATCCAGACAAGGTTTTATTCCTTTGCAGGAATTCTAGGTTGCGGTGGTCGGTGTATATCACAATAGGTAGGATAGTGCCTTCCAGAAGATGTCTCCAGTTCTCGAGAGCTCTCTTTATTGCAAAAAGTTCCTTTTCCCCTATGGGGTAGTTCCTTTCAGGTGGGGTCATAAGTTTGGAGTAGACGGCTACTGGATGTAATGGTTCTTTCAGGTTTTTCCTTTGAGATAAGACGGCTCCTATGGCGTAGTCTGATGAGTCCACCTCTAAGATGTATTGCAGCGAGGGATTTGGAAATTGGATGATGGGAGCTGTAGAGAACGATTGTTTTAGGTAGTTAAATGCTTTAGTGGCGTCTTCATTCCACTTGAATGGTATGCAAGAGCTAGTAAGGGTAGTGAGAGGTTTAGCAATCTTGGAGAAATCCTTAATGAATTTCCTATAATAGTTGCTAAAACCTAGAAACCGTTGTAATTCTTTTTGGTTTGTAGGTTGGGGCCAGTGTTTCACAGCTTCCACCTTGGTTTCTTGCATTTGTATTCCCTTTGGACTTATAGAGTATCCTAGAAATGAAACCTCATTAGTGTGGAACAGACACTTTTCAGGTTTTGCGTAGAGTCGATGCACAAGGAAAGTAGAGACTTAAAAGTAGAGGTTATTCTCCCAAATTACTGAACAATTTGGCCAAAAAAAACATTCTCAGAAGGTAGGAAAGTCTCTGAACCTAAAAGGCAGGAGAATAGGGGTGACAGACCTCTGTCCTTTATCACCCAATATTCATCAGACTTTACTTCTGTTTGTAATATCATCAAAAAATACTTTCCTATTCTTTTGGGTGATGTTCATTTGAAATCCACAGTGGAAAAGGGCTTTAAATGTGTTTATTCAAAAAACCTTACGTTAGGTAACATTCTAGCCCCCTAGTCAACTACCTTCTAAAGAGAGAAATGCAGGCTCTTGGTTGCAAGTCAATGGTACTTATAAATGTGGAAATCACAGGTGCAAGGCCTATGATTTTATCACTGAAGGGAAAGAATTCTACTCATGTGACACCACGCAAAGGTTTGCAACCAAGGGATGTATTAACTGCTCCAGCTCCTATGTCGTGTACCTCATAGAGTGCCATGAACATTCTAAGCAGTATGTTGGTATGACCAGCAGAGATGTCCGGACTCGAATCCGTGAACATCTTGGTTACATTAAGTATGAAAAACCATGCTCTGCCCTTTCACGGCACTTCATCGAGGTGCATGGCAAGGATACTGGATCATTTAAATGGCGAGGCATTGAAACTATACGTTTGCCCCCTAGGGGAGGTAATAAGGATCAATTACTGGCAAAACAGGAGGTGTACTGGATCATGAAACTTCATACTCAGGTTCCTTATGGTTTTAATTCTGAGTTCGATATTATTAATCATTGGAAATGATTGTTCCGTGATCCAGTGCATATCCAAGCCTTTTTATAATGAACTTTGGTTTCATTCAGATGAGCTTTCCAGGACAACTTTTTGTCCACACTTAATTCTTTAATTTTCCAATTCTCTACTTCTTGTTATTAATAACTCCCATACATTTACTTATGTCCTAAATCCACTTTAATATCTATTGTTTTCTTTATAGCATACAATGAGTTCATTTGTAAATAAGCCAATATGTTTCTAGCATTCATGAGCTGTCCAGGAAGTCTGTAACCATCAGATTTGAATTATGATATTGTATAATTCTTTTCATTTGATGGTTGGGTTCATTATTGTCCCATAGAACAATGTAATATAATATGCAGCAGTTTTTCATCAATTCTAACACTTTATGTGTGTATACAGCATTTAACATTATTGGGTACATTATTTTGCATTTAAAATCTATTTAAAACCTATACATGCTATCTGATATCAATATATATTACATTGAATGCTCAAATTTGTATATTTATATATAATGTATAGTTGCATTGTTCTCTAGAACTGTCTCTTTTAGATTGTTCATGTTGCTGCAATGATCAGATTTGAATATGAAATTGTATAAATCTATCTATTTTATATGGTTAGGATCATTATTGTTCCAATTAGTATAGTGTAGTATAACTTGTAACAGTTTTGATTTGGTTTCCATCAATTTAAACACTGCATGTGGGCATATAGCATTTAATTCTACTGGGTACATTATTTTGTATTTAAAATCTATCCATGTCATTTGATATCTATACATACCATATTGAATGCCTATATTAGTATATATATATCTATATCAATATATATTGTATAGTTGTATTGTCCTCTAGAATTGATTCCTCAAGATTGTTCATTGCTCTTCAATGTTTAATTCCGATTGTGTACATTCCGATATCTAAATGATTAATAGGGGTCTTTTTAACACCAACCAATAACCATCATGTTTGAACCCTTTTTAAACGGCACTTACCGGTGCCTTATCAGGTTTATGAGTACGGCCCTAGCCGAAACGCGTAAAACCCGACCTCTATTTTGAGTGTACCATGTCATTTTTAACGTTTGACGAATAAAGCTGCTTTTTATATTTTTGGATATTTGGGACTACTGCCTCTTTTTTTTTAATAGTCATCATTGTCGTGGCTATTCAGGTTTTTCCCAACTTTATTTACCATTTCATTACTGTCCACAAACAAGCACATTTCTCTTTAGCACATTATTGTATATAGTGTAAATGTATTCTTTTTCTGAGCAGGACTAATTGCGAATAAAGCAAGTAGCGACATATTTGGTGCAAAGTGGAGAGTGAATTATTAGAATTCTTTTTAATATTGGACATACACATTTTAGTATGTATATATATATATATATATATATAAATTGGAAAGTTGTTGCAAATTGTAGGTTTCCTGTCCCTTTAAGAGCTGGACACGAAGTGTACAAGCCACAGCACTAAGAATAAACCCACAAAGCAGCTGTATATAAATAAGGAATCCCTTTCTACTTATTAAACAAAAATCTTAGGGGAAATAACTACACTGACTGCAGTAGAAAACTGCAGGCAAGTAATTGGATACAGCTGCACTGTCACAGAGACAGCTAAATGTGTGCAGTAACCTGGCTAGTGTGTAAACTCCAATTGAAGGTGATCTAATATACAGGGAGTGCAGAATTATTAGGCAAGTTGTATTTTTGAGGATTAATTTTATTATTGAACAACAACCATGTTCTCAATTAACCCAAAAAACTCATTAATATCAAAGCTGAATAGTTTTGGAAGTAGTTTTTAGTTTGTTTTTAGTTATAGCTATTTTAGGGGGATATCTGTGTGTGCAGGTGACTATTACTGTGCATAATTATTAGGCAACTTAACAAAAAACAAATATATACCCATTTCAATTATTTATTTTTACCAGTGAAACCAATATAACATCTCAACATTCACAAATATACATTTCTGACATTCAAAAACAAAACAAAAACAAATCAGTGACCAATATAGCCACCTTTCTTTGCAAGGACACTCAAAAGCCTGCCATCCATGGATTCTGTCAGTGTTTTGATCTGTTCACCATCAACATTGCGTGCAGCAGCAACCACAGCCTCCCAGACACTGTTCAGAGAGGTGTACTGTTTTCCCTCCTTGTAAATCTCACATTTGATGATGGACCACAGGTTCTCAATGGGGTTCAGATCAGGTGAACAAGGAGGCCATGTCATTAGATTTTCTTCTTTTATACCCTTTCTTGCCAGCCACGCTGTGGAGTACTTGGACGCGTGTGATGGAGCATTGTCCTGCATGAAAATCATGTTTTTCTTGAAGGATGCAGACTTCTTCCTGTACCACTGCTTGAAGAAGATGTCTTCCAGAAACTGGCAGTAGGACTGGGAGTTGAGCTTGACTCCATCCTCAACCCGAAAAGGCCCCACAAGCTCATCTTTGATGATACCAGCCCAAACCAGTACTCCACCTCCACCTTGCTGGCGTCTGAGTCGGACTGGAGCTCTCTGCCTTTTACCAATCCAGCCACGGGCCCATCCATCTGGCCCATCAAGACTCACTCTCATTTCATCAGTCCATAAAACCTTAGAAAAATCAGTCTTGAGATATTTCTTGGCCCAGTCTTGACGTTTCAGCTTGTGTGTCTTGTTCAGTGGTGGTCGTCTTTCAGCCTTTCTTACCTTGGCCATGTCTCTGAGTATTGCACACCTTGTGCTTTTGGGCACTCCAGTGATGTTGCAGCTCTGAAATATGGCCAAACTGGTGGCAAGTGGCATCTTGGCAGCTGCACGCTTGACTTTTCTCAGTTCATGGGCAGTTATTTTGCGCCTTGGTTTTTCCACACGCTTCTTGCGACCCTGTTG
Source organism: Bombina bombina (assembly GCF_027579735.1). Classification (NCBI taxonomy): domain Eukaryota; kingdom Metazoa; phylum Chordata; class Amphibia; order Anura; family Bombinatoridae; genus Bombina; species Bombina bombina. Next base: position 716,442,394 of record NC_069504.1, read on the forward strand.
ACTATTTTGAATGAAACGCTTGATTGTTCAATGATCACGCTTCAGAAGCTTTGCAATTTTAAGAGTGCTGCATCCCTCTGCAAGATATCTCACTATTTTTGACTTTTCTGAGCCTGTCAAGTCCTTCTTTTGACCCATTTTGCCAAAGGAAAGGAAGTTGCCTAATAATTATGCACACCTGATATAGGGTGTTGATGTCATTAGACCACACCCCTTCTTATTACAGAGATGCACATCACCTAATATGCTTAATTGGTAGTAGGCTTTCGAGCCTATACAGCTTGGAGTAAGACAACATGCATAAAGAGGATGATGTGGTCAAAATACTCATTTGCCTAATAATTCTGCACTCCCTGTATAGACAATAAATAGAATAAAATAAATACAATAAATTAATAAAAAATCAAATTGATATTAAAAAGCATCACAAATAAAAGTATAACAGATAGTCATATGTGGTCTTACAATACATGACATAAAGTTTAACAATTCATAACTATAAAATGAATAGCAGCAAACATACAATATGCAGCTTAAGCTTGATATATAGACAGATAAGCTGGAAAGTCTTTTTATAAGAGCAAACTATATCGTCTTGATGTCAGCAAAACAGTCTTTTAGGCAAAATGAAAGGAGCGTGTATTTTTAAAGCGTGTTTTTTCAAGCAAGCTGAAATCTTGGTTAGTTGTTAAGCTAGTTGCAGAGCTGCACAGAGCTGTAGAGTGTGGACGAAAAGAAGGATGGGAAAATCCTTTTAAACAGCGGTAAAGTACAAATGGCAAGGTGTACACTTTTACTTACACCGGTTGCCGATAGTTGGTCCCCAGGGATTTCTCTCCGAATGCCGCTGGTCTCTCAGGCACCTCCTATTCAATCAGGGAGGGATAACAGAAGATCTGATCAAGTTCCAAGAACTCTCACGTCGTCAGATTTGCAGTACTACAGAAGTCCAAAGGGGTCACAATACAGAGCAACGCGTTTCGGCTTAACACAGCCTTTCTCAAGCTCAATATTGATGTAGTATAAACATAGCATATATATACGCTTTACTTAAAGGGATATTGAAAATTAATGCGGTTCTAATGACTATACAAGATCAAAAACTGCAATATGATACAAGTATAAAAAGTGGCAAATACAAGAGTTAATGCAAATCTAATAAACATAAAAGAATACAAAATTTAAAAGAATACAATTTTTTTTTACGACAATGTGTTTAAATATACCATAAAAAATACCCTAAAAAATCAGACCATCGATCTATACGAAATACCCTAAAAAAAAAATCAGACAATTAATCTATAAATAGAATATTTCCAGTGAAATATTATGTTAGTGATCTAATTTATATATACTAATTTTAATATAAAATAGATATAGTACGATAGTGGGTGCTATAATTAGATGTTAAGGTTAATGAAGGGCAAATCGGAATATTTATATATTGTAGATCGTTATTTGAATATAGAATGCAATCCTAAAATTTTATTAAATTTTGAGTAGACTAACAAACGCCTAGATCACGAGTTTTGGCGGTAAGGCTGTGCGATGCTAACTAGCTTTTTTTCTTACCGTTCCCTTAAGCCAACGCTGGTATTACGAGTTTTCTGCAAGCCGGCGTTAGCCTCAGAAAAGTGAGCGTTGAGCAAAATTTAGCTCCACATCTAACCTCAATACCAGCGTTGCTTACGGTAGCGGTAAGCTGGCTAAACGTGCTCGTGCACAATTTCCCCATAGAAAACAATGGGGCTGAGCTGGGTGCAAAAAAGCAGCGTTCAGCTCCTAACGCAGCCCCATTGTTTCCTATGGGAAAATAAAAATATGTCTGCACCTAACACCCTAACTTGAACCCCGAGTCTAAACACCCCTAATCTTACACTTATTAACCCCTAATCTACCGCCCCGACATCGCCGACACCTGCATTATACTATTAACCCCTAATCTGCAGCTCCGGACTCCGCCGCCACCTACATATATACTAATGAACCCCTAATCTGCTGCCCCTAACATCGCCAAACCCTACATTTATTAACCCTTAATCTGCCGCCCCAACGTCGCTGCAACTATATTAAATTAATTAACCCCTAATCTGCCGCCGCCAACGTCGCTGCCACTATAATAAAGTTATTAACCCCTAAACCTAAGTCTAACCCTAACCCTAACACCCCCCTAATTTAAATATAATTTAAATAAATCTAAATAAAACTACAATTAAATAAATTATTCCTATTTAAAACTAAATACTTGCCGATAAAATAAACCATAAGATATATACAATATAACTAATAGTTACATTGTAGCTAGCTTATGATTTATTTTTATTTTACAGGCAACTTTGTATTTATTTTAACTAGGTACAATAGTTATTAACTATTTAATAACTACCTAGCTAAAATAAGTACAAAATTACCTGTAAAATAAATCCTAACCTAAGTTACAATTACACCTAACACTACTCTATAAATAAATTAATTAACTAAATTAAATTAAACTAATTACAATTAAATGAAATAAACTAAATTACGGAAAAACCCCCCACTAAATTACAGGAAATAAAAAAAGAATTACAAGAATTTTAAACTAATTACACCTAATCTAATCCCCCTAATAAAATAAAAAAGCCCCCCAAAATAATAAAATTCCCTACCCTATACTAAATTACAAATAGCCCTTAAAAGGGCCTTTTGCGGTGCATTGCCTCAAAGTAATCAGCTCTTTTACCTGTAAACAAAAATACAATACCCCCCCAACATTACAACCCACAACCCACATACCCCTACTCTAAAACCCAATCCCCCCTTAACAAAAACCTAACACTACCCCTTGAAGATCACCCTACCTTGAGCCGTCTTCACCCAACCGGGCACAAGTGGTCCTGCATACGGCAGAAGTCTTCATCCAATCGGGGCAGAAGAGGTCCTCCAGACGGCAGAAGGCTTCATCCAGGCTGCATCTTCTATCTTCATCCTTCCGGCGCGGAGCGGGTCCATCTTCCATCCAGCCGATGTGGAGCATCCTCTTCAATCGAAGTCCTAACGAAGAATGAAGGTTCCTTTAAATGACATCATCCAAGATGGCGTCCCTCGAATTCCGATTGGCCGATAGGATTCTATCAGCCAATCGGAATTAAGGTAGGAAAAATCTGATTGGTTGATTTAATCAGCCAATCGGATTGAAGTTCAATCCGATTGGCTGATTGGATCAGCCAATAGAATTGACCTCGCATTCTATTGGCTGATCCAATCTTCAATCCGATTGGCTGATAGCATCAATCAGATTTTTCCTACCTTAATTCCGATTGGCTGATTGGCTGATGAGCCAATCGGAATTCGAGGGACGCCATCTTGGATGACGTCATTTAAAGGAACCTTCATTCTTCGTTAGGACTTCGATTGAAGAGGATGCTCCGCGTTGGCTGCATGGAAGATAGACCCACTCCGCTCCGGAAGGATGAAGATAGAAGACGCCGCCTGGATGAAGCCTTCTGCCGTCTGGAGGCCCTCTTCTGCCCCGATCGGATGAAGACTTCTGCCGTATGGAGGACCACTTGTGCCCGGCTGGGTGAAGACGGCTCAAGGTAGGGTGATCTTCAGGGGGTTAGTGTTAGGTTTTTTAAGGGGGGATTGGGTGGGTTTTAGAGTAGGGGTATGTGGGTGGTGGGTTGTAATGTTGGGGGGTTATTGTATTTTTTTTACAGGTAAAAGAGCTGATTACTTTGGGGCAATGCCCCGCAAAAGGCCCTTTTAAGGGCTATTTGTAATTTAGTATAGGTTAGGGAATTTTATTATTTTGGGGGGCTTTTTTATTTTATTAGGGGGATTAGAGTAGGTGTAATTAGTTTAAAATTCTTTTTTTATTTTCTGTAATTTAGTGGGGGGGTTTTTCCGTAATTTAGTTTATTTCATTTAATTGTAATTAGTTTAATTTAATTTAGTTTATTTATTTATAGAGTAGTGTTAGGTGTAATTGTAACTTAGGTTAGGATTTATTTTACAGGTAATTTTGTATTTATTTTAGCTAGGTAGTTATTAAATAGTTAATAACTATTTAATAACTATTGTACCTAGTTAAAATAAATACAAAGTTGCCTGTAAAATAAAGATAAATCCTAAAATAGCTATAATGTAACTATTAGTTATATTGTAGCTATATTAGGGTTTATTTTATCGGTAAGTATTTAGTTTTAAATAGGAATAATTTATTTAATTGTAGTAAATTTCTTTCGTTTAATTTAAATTATATTTAAGTTAGGGGGGTTAGACTTAGGTTTAGGGGTTAATAAATTTAGTATAGTAGTGGCGACTTTGGGGTCGGCAGATTAGGGGTTAATAAATGTAGATAGGTGCCGGCGATGTTAGGGACGGCAGATTAGGGGTTAATAAAATTTAACTAGTGTTTGCGAGGCGGGAGTGCGGCGATTTAGGGGTTAATACATTTATTAAAGTGGTGGCGATGTCCGGTCGGCAGATTAGGGGTTAAAAAAATTATTATAGTGTTTGCGATGTGGGGGGGCCTCGGTTTAGGGGTTAATAGGTAGTTTATGGGTGTTAGTGTACTTTGTAGCACTTTAGTTAAGAGCTCTATGTTCCAGTGTTAGCCCATAAAACTCTTAACTACTGACTTTTAAATGTGGTAGGAGTCTTGGAGGTAGAGGGTGTACTGCTCATTTCTTCCAGGACTCGTAATACCGGCATTAGGCAAATCCCATTAAAAAGATAGGATACACAATTGACGTAAGGGGATTTACGGTAGCCTCGAGTCGCGGAAGAAAAGTGAGCGGTACACCTGTACCTGCCAGACTCATAATACCAGCGGGCGTTAAAAAGCAGCGTTGGGACCTCTCAACGCTGCTTTTTAAGGCTAACGCCAAACTCGTGATCTAGCCGTAAGGATCTTTAACAATTTTGATAGCTCTAATATTGGTGAATTTTATAGAGGATCTCAATGGGTGAATCTTATAATTGTTGGTTTTTGTAACTTAAGGCTTGATATTTGAAACTGTAATTGATCATAAATTAGACTAAGACTCATAGGTGGTTTTCAAAGATGCTAATAGGGGACATTATGATAAAAAATTTAAAGTATGATTAAATGAGAAATTATTCACACCACCATAACCTGATAGATCATGAAAAAAACATATATATTATTGGCTTGTATAAAAAATATATATGTTTTAAAAAATTTTTTTAATGAAAATAGCTGGATATATAATTGTGATTTTTATAATTGGGATTTTTTTATATTCTTGTTGATTATTTTAGATGGCAGTTCAGGTCTAATTCTAGATTAAGACCCCGAGGAGTTAGGAGTTTCCAATTGGAAAATCCATTTTCCTTCCCTTTTTAGAATTTCATTATGGAGTTCCCCTCCCCTCCAGTGATTGGAGATTTTATCAATACCCATAAATCTAAAGTGTTTAAGGCTCGCTTTATTGCATGTAGCAAAATGTTTGGGAACTGGAAGGTCTTTGTTACGTTGCTCAATCGACAGGATATGTTCTCTTAGGGGTCTTTCTGATTCCCCCTACGTATTGAGCTCCACATTTACACTCAATCATATAAATGACATTCCTATCTATACATCTAATCATTTGTGAAATTTTAAAGGTTTCCCCTGTGGAATTAGATTTTATTTCTTTTTTCTTAATTCCATATTGGCATGACTTACATTTGTGACATGGAAAAAAACCTTTTAGATCTTTTCCCCATAGGTCTTTATTCCTTTTTTCTTGTTTTCTTTTTAGATCCAAGGGGGCAAGTCTCATTTTTAGGTTTTTAGCCTTTCTATAAACAATTTGGGGTCGATCAGGTAGAAGGGGGGCTAACTTCTCATCCAACATGAGGATGTTCCAATGCTTCTTTTGTATTTTTTCTATTACATTTTTATTTCCACTATATGTGGTAACGAATGGTAGGAATATAGATCCAGTATCCTAATTTTTGTTATTTCTATTGTTACTCTCAGATTTTTTTCTCGATCTAGGTTACCCACGTTCTCTATTGTTGTTTCTAAGATATCTGTAGGATAGCCCCTATCTATAAATTTTTCCTTTAAGACAATCGACTGAGTATCATAGTCAGGTAAAGTACTGCAGTTTTTTCTCATTCTTAAAAACTGCCCTTTTGGGATGTTGTTCTTCCACTGAGTATGATGACAGCTTAACTGATGTATGTAGTTATTCGCGTCTACTTGTTTAAAATGGGTTTTTGTATGTAACTTATTATCCCTTACGAAAATCTCTAAATCTAAAAAATGTATAGTGGATTTACTTTTTTCCATGTGAACTTCAGATTTTTTTCATTCACATTCATGGATGCAATACATTCATCTAGGCTATCCTCACTCTCATTCCAAATCATAAATATGTCATCTATGTACCGCCTATAGGTGACCAGGCTTGACCCCAGTTGGCTACTCTCTAGGAAACAATTTTCCCACAGACCCATAAACAAATTAGCATAACTGGGGGCAAACCTGGTCCCCATAGCGGTACCTTGCTCTTGGTTATAGAAAACATCCATGAAAGAAAAATAATTGTGTCTTAGAATGAAATCTATACAATCTAGAATAAATCCCTTTTGTTCTTCAGGTATCACATTATCTTGATTCAAAAAATATTTAATAGCTTCAATCCCATCACTATGTGCTATGCCCGTGTATAGGGAGGTAACGTCACAGGTCACGAGTAAATCTCCATCTTGCCAGTTAATATCCTTCACTAAATTTAGTATGTCCTTAGAGTCTTTTAAATAGATGGTAAGTGTTTGACATATTGTTGTAGAAATAAGTCAATATACTCTGATAAATTTGAGGTGAATGAGCCAATCCCTGAGATAATTGGCCTCCCAGGTGGATTCGTGAGGGATTTATGTATTTTTGGTAGACTATATAAAAGAGGTATTTTAGGGTATTTGGGTAGTAGATAATTCTTTTCTTTTTCTGTTAATATTCCTATATTCTGTCCTGAGTCTAAAAGTTCCCTCAGGGAATCGGTATATTCAGTTGTTGGATTATAACTCAGTTCTTTATAGGTGTTATTATCTCCTAAAATATTTTGACACATTTTTATATACTGTTCTTTGTCCAAAATAACAATTCCTCCACCCTTGTCTGCAGGTTTTATTATAAGGTTATTGTCTCTTACTAGATCACTGATGGTATCTAGTTGTTTTTTACTTAAATTATTTTTAAGTTTATCTATTTTTGTTTTATTAATGTTTTCAATGTGCTTTAATATCATTTTTTCAAAAGTTTCTACCTGTGGACCCTTATCATATTTCGGATAGAAGCACAATTTCTCTTTAAGATTGGTATGTTTGAATTTATCTTGTATTATATTGTCCTGTTTCAATTGTGGCTCATTTCTCATGTACTATCTCTTAACTGTCAATTTGCGAATGAATTTATGGGCATCTATATATGTCCCAAATGTATCTATTTTTGCAGTAGGTGCAAATGTAAGCCCTTTACTTAGAATTTCTTCTTGGGATTTATTTAACAATTTCCCACTCAAGTTAAAAATCCCTTTATTAACTCCATCACCTATATTTGAGATTTTTTTGGTTTTTTTTGGCCCTTCTTGATCCTCCCCATTTCCTCTCTTTCTGACGATCTTCTTTTTCTTCCCTCCCTTTGAGATAACTGTTTGGTGTCTTTTGATTGGCCTTATTCTAAAAAAGGAGATGTAGATGAGGGAGAGGTTGGGGTGTCCTTGGCAAATAAATGTTTGGTTTTTCCTTTTACCTTTTGACCTACTGGGGTATTAGATTTTAAATGTGTCTTGGATTTGTCAAATACGTCAAACCTATTTGAAGTTGAGATGTACTCAGGTTCCCTATTGTAATTCCTATCGGGAAACTGCTTCCATTGTTGACTCCCATTATTTCTAAAGTGTCCATTATTTCTATTACTATAATGCTGTTGTCTCCAGCCTTCCCTTTTTGCTCCTTCATATCTCCTATATTGATGTCAATTTCCATTAGATTGTCTAGAGTAATTGGATCTTCCCCTATGTTCTTACCTTCTATAGTTCCAATTTCTTTGATAGTTCCAATTGTTTTGATAACCTTCCTTAAAATTACCTCCATCACGATGTCCTCTATTTTGATGGTAATTTTCAGCTCTATTCCAATTTGTCTGATACTGCCCCTGTTCAGACACTTTGGGATAGTAATCATGACAGTTATTGCCATTTCTTTCCATGAAATTTCCTCTATGGGAACTAGTTTGTGATTTCTGAACTTTCTCTGATTTTTTTTTTATGGTGGTGTGAATAATTTTTCATTTAATCATACTTTAAAATTTTTATCATAATGTCCCCTATTAGCATCTTTGAAAATCACCTATGAGTCTTAGTCTGATTTATGACCAATTATAGTTCCAAATATCAAGCCTTAAGTTATAAAAACCAAAAATTATAAGATTCACCCATTGAGATCCTCTATAAAATTCACCAATATTAGAGCTATCAAAATCGTTAAAGATCCTTAGTTAGTCTACTCAAAATTTAATAAAATTTTAGGATTGCATTCTATATTCAAATAACGATCTACAATTTATAAATATTCCGATTTGCCCTTCATTAACCTTAACATCTAATTATAGCACCCACTATCGTACTATATCTATTTTATATTAAAATAAGTATATATAAATTAGATCACTAACATAATATTTCACTGGAAATATTCTACTTATAGATTAATTGTCTGATTTTTAGGGTATTTCGTATAGATCGATGGTCTGATTTTTTAGGGTATTTTTTATGGTATATTTAAACACATTGTCGTAAAAAAAAATTGTATTCTTTTAAATTTTGTATTCTTTTATGTTTATTAGATTTGCATTAACTCTTGTATTTGCCACTTTTTATACTTGTATCATATTGCAGTTTTTGATCTTGTATAGTCATTAGAACCGCATTAATTTTCAATATCCCTTTAAGTAAAGCGTATATATATGCTATGTTTATAGTACATCAATATTGAGCTTGAGAAAGGCTGTGTTAAGCCGAAACGCGTTGCTCTGTATTGTGACCCCTTTGGACTTCTGTAGTACTGCAAATCTGACGGCGTGAGAGTTCTTGGAACTTGATCAGATCTACTGTTATCCCTCCCTGATTGAATAGGAGGTGCCTGAGAGACCAGCGGCATTCGGAGAGAAATCCCTGGGGACCAACTATCGGCAACCGATGTAAGTAAAAGTGTACACCTTGCCATTTGTACTTTACCGCTGTTTAAAAGGATTTTCCCATCCTTCTTTTCGTCCACACTCTACAGCTCTGTGCAGCTCTGCAACTAGCTTAACAACTAACCAAGATTTCAGCTTGCTTGAAAAAACACGCTTTAAAAATACACGCTCCTTTCATTTTGCCTAAAAGACTGTTTTGCTGACATCAAGACGATCTAGTTTGCTCTTATAAAAAGACTTTCCAGCTTATCTGTCTATATATCAAGCTTAAGCTGCATATTGTATGTTTGCTGCTATTCATTTTATAGTTATGAATTGTTAAACTTTATGTCATGTATTGTAAGACCACATATGACTATCTGTTATACTTTTATTTGTGATGCTTTTTAATATCAATTTGAGTTTTTATTAATTTATTGAATTTATTGTATTTATTTTATCCTTTTTATTGTCTATATATTAGATCACCTTCAACTGGAGTTTACACAATAGCCAGGTTTCTGCACACATTTAGCTGTCTCTGTGACAGTGCAGCTGTATCAAATTACTTGCCTGCAGTTTTCTACTGCAGTCAGTGTAGTTATTTCCCCTAAGATTGTTGTTTAATAAGGAGAAGGGGATTCCTTATTTATATACAGCTGCTTTGTGAGTTTATTCTTAGAGCTGTGGCTTGTACACTTCGTGTCCAGAAAAATAATTATACCCATATTTCTATCAGATACCGATCAAATATGTTTCTTGGCACATGTAACTATAATATTCCACCCATAATCCCCATATATAAGAATATTTATACCCATAATCCTAGCAGTAACAAGTCAAATATGTTCTTTGGCATGTGCAACCATGATATTCCGCTCATAATCCCCATATATAAAAATATTTATACCCATATTCCTATCAGAAACAGGTCAAATATGTTCCTTGGCATGTGTAACCATGATCTTCCACCCATAATCCGCATATATAAGAATATTTATACCCATATTTTTAGCAGTAACAAGTCAAATATGGTCTTCGGCATGTGTAACCATGATATTCCACCCATAATCCCCACATAGAAAAATAGTTATACCCATATTCCTATAAGAAACCAGTCAAATATGTTCCTTGGCATGTGTAACCATGATGTTTCACCCATAATCCCCAGGTAGAAAAATAATTATACCCACGTTCCTTTCAGAAACAGGTCAAATATGTTTCTTGGCAGGTGTAATCACAATATTCCACCCATAATCTCCATGTAGAAACATAATTATACCCATAATCCTATTAGAAACTGGTCAATTATGTTCCTTGGCACATGTAACTATAATATTCCACCCATAATCCCCATATATAAAAATATGTATACCCATATTCCTATCAGAATCAAATCAAATATGTTCCTTGGCATGTGTAACCATGATATTCCGCCAATAATCCCCTTTTATAAAAATATTTATACCCATATTCCTGTCAGAAACAATTCAAATATGTTTCTTGGCATGTGTAAACATGTTATTCCACCCATAATCCCCAAGTAGAAAAATAATTATAACCATATTCCTATCAGAAACAGGTCAAATATGGTTCCTTGGCATGTGTAACCATTACATTCCACCCATAATCAGGAGGGGTTGGCCTAAGCGCCGAATGAAAACCTCTGTGCCTGGGGGCGGGTGACTCCTAGCAGTTACCCTTGAAGGATTTAATGAGAAAAAAGTGGGGGACCCAGGCACCTACCCTAGGAGGCTGAGGTTAGAGATACCAGGAGATGGCTAAAACAAATTTAATAACAGTTTTTCAACAGAAAGCACTTACACAAAGCACTTCAAATTAAAAACAATGGTGTAGTAATATTACATAGATGTACTTCATGGATCCATGAGTAGGAGATAAAACCTTCAGTAAATTATAATAAAAACAATGGGTACAATTTCAGAAATAAATCAATGGATATAAAACAATGATAATAAAACAATAAAATCAATGTGGTGGTCCTGACTCTTCAATAATTGAACAAAGTGCAAAAAATGTGTCGAAGTCCAAAAAATACAAAATTACAGAAATGTCCAAAAAATTCCAAAAAATCAAAAAATAATAAAAAATAAAAAAATAAAATAAAATTGGCAATAATAGAATAAGGCTTACCAGTGCTGGTCAAAGTGACCAGCACTGGTAAGCCTTATTCTATTATTGCCAATTTTAAAGGACAATCTACACTATATTTGTTTTGTTTGTTTCTCCACAGGCGGATCGTTTATTTTTTAATATTTCTCTATTGTGGACCACTTCTTATTTTTGCACCGTGATTAAAGATTTTTTATTATTATTTTTTGCACTGTGATTGAAGATTGTATATTTACTACCACATTATTTTTGAACATTATATTTGTGACCACAATTTATATTACGTACTTTGTTCTATTTTATCTACAATTCTTTCACATTTTGGATTTCAGTTAATTTATTTTGGATTTGGATTTGTTTCTCACTATTCCATCACTGGATTTAACGAGCACCCAGCTGTTTAACCACCGTTATTATTATTTTTTGATTTTTATTTTTGTATTTTTTGGACTTCGACACATTTTTTGCACTTTGTTCAATTATTGAAGAGTCAGGACCACCACATTGATTTTATTGTTTTATTATCATTGTTTTATATCCATTGATTTATTTCTGAAATTGTACCCATTGTTTTTATTATAATTTACTGAAGGTTTTATCTCCTACTCATGGATCCATGAAGTACATCTATGTAATATTACTACACCATTGTTTTTTTTTTTGTTTTTTGTTTTTCCAACAAGCTTTATTTCAAATCCAAAGAAAGGTGTACAAGGTTAACATGAGCCGTAATAACAGACCGGCTTGCAGCAAGTTACATAGGCAAAAAAAAGAAAAAAAAAGACAATGACAAAATAAAATGAGTGACTCTTTACTGCAGTCTCCTACGTTCAGGTCAGCAAGCCTTAATACAGTACACCATTGAGTTTCAATGAGTCCAAAAGTCTGTTGGTGTTTTTCAATTAAACAAAATAACAGTAAATAATATAAAATAAAAGGGAAAGAAAAAGGGAAAACAGCAAACTTCAATCATAAAACATTAAATATTGCTGCGCAGCGAGAGGCACTCACCAAGTGAGATAAAATTGTATCGATTATTGAACAACAGTCTTTGCAGGAGGGTCTCTCCAGGAAAGCTTTTGTACGTTATGTAAAACAAATATCGCTACCATTATCACTGTCAGGGGTGGTTTTGCACCTTGGTATTGTATTCAAGTTTATTCGTGTGTTCATCCTCATCAACTGGCAGGTCTTCTTGTAGACTACACCATTGTTTTTAATTTGAAGTGCTTTGTGTAAGTGCTTTCTGTTGAAAAACTGTTATTAAATTTGTTATTAAATTTGTTTTAGCCATCTCCTGGTATCTCTAACCTCAGCCTCCTAGGGTAGGCGCCTGGGTCCCCCCCTTTTTTCTCATTCCACCCATAATCCCTAAGTATAAAAATAATTATAACCATATTCCTATCAGAAACTGGTTAAATGTGTTCCTCTGCATGTGTAACCATGATATTTCACCCATAATCCCCATGTATAAAAATAATTATAACCATATTCCTATCAGAAACAGGTCAAATGTTTTCCTCTGCATGTGTAACCATGATATTTCACCCATAATCCCCATGTATAAAAATAATTAGAACCATATTCCTATCAGAAACAGGTCACGTGTTACTCTGCAAGTGTAACCATGATATTTCACCCATAATTCCCATGTACAAAAATAATTAGAACCATATTCCTATCAGAAACAGGTCAAATTTGTTCCTCTGCAAGTGTAACCATGATATTTCACCCATAATCCCCATGTAAAAAAATAATTAGAACCATATTCCTATCAGAAACAGGTCAAATGTGTTCCTCTGCAAGTGTAACCATGATATTTCACCCATAATCCCCATGTATAAAAATAATTAGAACCATATTCCTATCAGAAACAGGTCAAATGTGTTCCTCTGCAAGTGTAAATATGATATTTCACCCATAATCCCCATGTATAAAAATAATTATATCCATATTCCTATCAGAAACAGGTCAAATGTGTTCCTCTGCATGTGTAACCATGATATTTCACATATAATCCCCATGTATAAAAATAATTAGAACCATATTCCTATCAGAAACAGGTCAAATGTGTTCCTCTGCAAGTGTAACCATCATATTTCACCCATAACCCCATGTACAAAAATAATTATGACCATATTCCTATCAGAAACAGGTCAAATGTGTTCCTCTGCAAGTGTAACCATGATATTTCACTAATAATCCCCATGTATAAAAATAATTATAACCATATTCCTATCAGAAACAGGTCAGATGTTTTCCTCTGCATGTATAACCATGATATTTCACCCATAATCCCCATGTATAAAAATAATTATAACCATATTCCTATCAGAAACTGGTCAAATGTGTTCCTCTGCAAGTGTAACCATGATATTTCACCCATAATCCCCATGTATAAAAATAATTATAACCATATTCCTATCTGAAACAGGTCAAATGTGTTCCTCTGCAAGTGTAACCATGATATTTCACCCATAATCCCCATGCATAAAAATAATTATAACCATAATCCTATCAGAAACAGGTCAAATGTGTTCCTCTGCAAGTGTAACCATGATATTTCACCCATAATCCCCATGTATAAAAATAATTATAACCATATTCCTATCAGAAACAGGTCAAATGTGTTCCTCTGCAAGTGTAACCATGATATTTCACGCAGAATCCCCATGTATAAAAATAATTATAACCATATTCCTATCAGAAACAGGTCAAATGTGTTCCTCTGCATGTGTAACCATGATATTTCACCCATAATCCCCATGTATAAAAATAATTATAACCATATTCCTATCAGAAACAGGAGAAATGTTTTCCTCTGCATGTGTAACCATGATATTTCACCCATAATCCCCATGTATAAAAATAATTAGAACCATATTCCTATCAGAAACAGGTCAAATGTGTTCCTCTGCAAGTGTAACCATATTTTACCCATAATCCCCATGTATAAAAAATAATTAGAACCATATTCCTATCAGAAACAGGTCAAATGTGCTTATCTGCAAGTGTAACCATGATATTTCACCCATAATCCCCATGTATAACAATAATTATAACCATATTCCTATCAGAAGCAGGTCAAATGTGTTCCTCTGCATGTGTAACCATGATATTTCACCCATAATCCCCATGTAGAAAAATAATTATAACCATATTCCTATCAGAAACAGGTCATATGTGTTCCTCTGCAAGTGTAAACATGATATTTCACCCATAATCCTAATGTATAAAAATAATTATATCCATATTCCTATCAGAAACAGGTCAAATGTGTTCCTCCGCATGTGTAACCATATTTCCCCCATAATCCCCATGTATAAAAATAATTATAACCATATTACTATCAGAAACAGGTCAAATGTGTTCCTCTGCATGTGTAACCATGATATTTCACCCATAATTCCCATGTATAAAAATAATTAGAACCATATTCCTATCAGAAACAGGTCAAATGTGTTCCTCTGCAAGTGTAACCATGATATTTCACCCATAATCCCCATGTATAAAAATAATTAGAACCATATTCCTATCAGAAACAGGTCAAATGTGTTCCTCTGCAAGTGTAACCATGATATTTCACCCATAATCCCCATGTATAAAAATAATTATATCCATATTCCTATCAGAAACAGGTCAAATGTGTTCCTCTGCATGTGTAACCATTATATTTCACCCATAATCCCCATGTATAAAAATAATTATAACCATATTCCTATCAGAAACAGGTTAAATGTTTTCCTCTGCATGTGTAACCATGATATTTCACCCATAATCCCCATGTATAAAAATAATTAGAACCATATTCCTATCAGAAACAGGTCAAATTTGTTCCTCTGCATGTGTAACCATTATATTTCACCCATAATCCCCATGTAGAAAAATAATTATAACCATATTCCTATCAGAAACAGGTTAAATGTTTTCCTCTGCATGTGTAACCATGATATTTCACCCATAATCCCCATGTATAAAAATAATTATAACCATATTCCTATCAGAAACAGGTCAAATTTGTTCCTCTGCATGTGTAACCATGATATTTCACCCATAATCCCCATGTAGAAAAATAATTATAACCATATTAAAAATTTCCTTGGCATGTGTAACCCATAATCCCCACGTTTAAAACATATATTCACAGGTTCCTATGACAACAGGTAAAAGGTGTTGCTTTGCACATACATGTACTATATTAAAGGGACACTGAACCCAAATTTTTTCTTTCATGATTCAGATAGAGCATGCAATTTTAAGCAACTTTCTTATTTACTCCTATTATCATTTTCTTCGTTCTCTTGGTATCTTTATTTAAAAAAGAAGGCATCTAAGCTTTTTTTTTCGTTCAGAACTGTGGACAGCGCTTTTTTATTGGTGGATGAATTTATCCTCCAATCAGCAAGAACAACCCAGGTTGTTCATCACAAACGGGCCAGCATATAACCTTACATTTTTGCATTTCAAATAAAGATACCAAGAGAGTGAAGAAAATTTGATAACAGGGGTAAATTAGAAAGTTGCATAAAATGTCATGCTCTATATAAATCCCGAAAGAAAAAATTTGGGTTCAGTGTCCCTTTAAATTAGTAATGTAGTCCTACAAAAGTATTTTACTATTATATTATTTAAAGTGATGGTAAACTATGCCTACCTTGAAAGATCGTTCATTTATGAACTCCTAAAATAATGTGACTTTAATTCATGATTTTATCAAATTCTCTCTATTCTTATTTATTATTGAAACTCGTATTTTATTATTTATATCCTCCTCCCGTAACACGGCCGCCATTGATTTACTCTGGTCACGTTTTTTTACAACCACTGACAGCTCAGGCCAGTCGGCGACACTCCTCTTAGTTAACATTCCCTTCAATACATATGCGCATGCCCTAATTCTTGTATCGCTAGCTGAGAGTGCTCTAGCTTCTAATTGTGCGCATGCACAACATTTATTTGCGGAGATTGGAAACATTGTACTGAGGATAAAATAAATGGGATTCTCAGCTATTTTCTCTCTATCGATAGCTGCACTTAGACTGAATACAAAATATACGATACATTGGATACAATGTATTGCATACATAAATGTAATGCATGCGCAGAGCAAGTCAAGAAGATTGACATGCCAATGCTCTGACGCGGGAGGGGTGGTTCTAAACTATCGCCAGGGTGAAGATTCTAAACGGAAGTAATGGCAGGGGAGGAGCAAGGAGCGGTAACGCTCTGAAAGTAAAATAATAATTTATTACATTTATGAATAACAATTATAAATAAATATATAGGCGAATTAAGTTATAAGTACTCAAAGATTAAGATTTCAATATTTATATAGTAAATATTTACCATCACTTTAATGTGATTCCATTATACAACTGTATATATGTCAGCAAGTGAATAGTTAAACATCTGCAACTACTGTTTGCAATTTAGTATAGCAGAGTCATTACCATGAATGTGTGTAAAAAGTACGACATCTAGTGACAGTGTTTAGCATTGCAGCCAATCATCCCATCATCCCAATATGCAGTTTAGTATGTCCCTGCATCCCAGCATTTCCTTTCTGGCCACCTTGTAAATGTTTATTATAAAGATTGTGCATTGGCTTATTTATTTTTTTCCAGCACAGCTTACATGTAACATACATGCAGCGTACAAGTAACATTACAACCAGAACGTAGCCGTTATATCCGAGCTAGACGATTGTGGGTATCATTTGCTATTTACAAATAGTTTTGGAACAAGTCTGCCTGTCACCACATTCAATCTTACCCGAGTGCGTACTGCGCACTACTAGTGTAGTACAAATGCATTGTACCAGGTTTCAGAAATCCCCTTTCACATTACTGCTTCATTTCCTCTCTTATTTTTCTACGAGTACGTAAATTTTTCCCTTCTTCTGCAGTTCTATCATCTCTCTCCCGACTGTGTAACGTAGGAAATAAAATGAAAACGCCACCTAGTGGCGCTATCTACTTTTACCAAGTTACTGAACGACTATGTGCAGCAGCAATTCAAAACTTCTAGTCATTAGACACAAAATGCGGTTGAAACAAAAATATAAAGCGAGTAATGTGTGATTAGTTAAACCGTAAATAAAACTACAGGAATGATTATCACAATATTAAATAAACCTAATGTGCAATACAAGAAATATTTTAATCTGAACACTGTGAGCCAGAAAGCGTTGGTGGTATAGTGGTGAGCATAGCTGCCTTCCAAGCAGTTGACCCGGGTTCGATTCCCGGCCAACGCATAGTTCCTTTTAGGACCGTATTCGTGATATATTTATATTCTCTTTTTTTTTTCTTGTAAATACATCTCTAAAACGTAAGGGTGTAAAATTATTATACTAAAATACTATGTAACATATCTAATTACCAAAATAATGAAACTAGCCTATCAATTACAAAAAGGTCGTCATTTCCGGTTTATACAAATTTGGCCGCGTATTTTGATACTGCTTGTTTGTAACCCGACAATTGATGACTATTTAATAAATAGAAGTATAAGGCGCGTAGGGATACGGTTTGATGTTCATCGTCAGGTTTCCTGGTGCTAAGATTTGAGCAGATAATGGCTAAAAAAGTATACCCCTCTGATTTTGACTCATGTGAGAGACCACCTTTTACTGTTAGTGCGATGTTTTGCGATGGGTTATTACTTTTTTTTTTACCACTTTCATATTCGAAATGCGTTTTTATTACTATTTCTTCTTATGTGCCACACCTGTTTTTAATTGTTTATTATGCATTGTATTAGTTGCGCTTACTAGTAATCATGCTTGCCAGGGATAAATGTTTGAAGTTGTAGAATCCAGAAAAGTATGCCATACAAATATTTCTTTGCATTTTATATTATGTCTGTTTAAATAAATGACACATTCGTGCTTAAAGGGACACTACTCCTAAATTTGTGTCAGTTTTAATGTGTTCCCAATTATTCGTTTTAGATGCCGGAGTGTTTTGAATGGTTTACAAATTGATCCTTTATCCTTGTTTTGTTATTTTAAATAGTTGATTTTGCCAGATTAAAACAACATCTACTGAAAAATCTATGTAAATGATCTGTAGTCGCCCAATGGATGGTGGGAGTGGCAGATGCTATTTTTCAATCAATTGATCTCTCTAATATCAGCCTTTGTGCAACTGCATAGGCAAACTGATAAGATAAGGAGGTATGTGTGTATAGATTAAAATGCTCTTTCTGCAAGCTCAGACCATTTAAATGGGGTATGTTTTCAATGGAAAAAACAGCTATTTTGTATAAACAAAATAACTTAAAAGGGACATTTTTCTGTGTATAACTACAGTAACAGGGTTACTACTCACAGTGCTATTGTTTTTTCTTCTGTACCTGCGGCACTTTTTAAAGCCATTCTCTTGTAATTCATTACAAAATCCAGTTGGTAAAGCTCTGCGTTTTATATTGGGTGCCGCCATCTTTTAGCACACTTATTCTTGCATCCTGTGATAGGTAGGCTTACCAGAAGTCCCACTTTTACTGGGATTGTCCCGGTTTGGAGGCGCTGTCCCAGTGTCCCACCCAGTTGTTCATTCTGTCCCAGTAGGGTTGCCACCTCCAGGTTTCAAATCATGTGTCCGGGTTTCAGACCACCTGAAACCCAGAAACATTATTCAAAATGACTGGACTGTGGCTCTCCAGCATAGTTGGATGCTGGTACTTCGTTACATACAGCCCTGCTTAGCTTAACGTTCGTGTCCTTCAAAGTTTACATTTAGTAATACAAGCTGAGTGAGCAGCATAGGTTTTTTTTAAATTTTGTAGTACCACTTGGTTTATTTTTCTAAGAATTTAACACCCCCCGAACCCCTGGTGACATTGCCGGTAATACACCTTTAGGGGAATCATATGGGTATGAATAGGAAGTACAGACAGGCAGGATTTTTGGCCTGGATCTTGCTTTACTTCATGCAGGATTGCATTTTGGCTATAATCTTCCTGCATTATGGTATAGAGTAGCCTCTTAAACAGCTTTAGCAGGTATGTGTTTCTTTTTTACTTTCATTCAATGTTGTATTTATGCCTTATCAGTATTTGGCTCTGTTCCTTAATTAGACACATAAAACACATATTACACTGCAGATATTAAATTGTGAAATTGATAATTATGAAAGTAATAATTATGCTTGATGTTTGGCATTATTTAGAATCTGAGATTTAGATTAATGATTTATTTGCCATGACAACGTAATGGTGCCTTTTTCACTAGGGGTGGTGTTATGGTCTATTTAAACTGTGTGATTCACTTGTTTGACTGAGGAAGGGTAGAGTATCCACAAAACATTACACACATAAAAGCTACTACTTTAAAAGGACCGGTAATTGCCACGCCCCCTTGACCACGCACCTGACCACACCCCCACTGGCACCGCACCAGATGGTCCCAGTTTCACCTCTAAAAATTATGGTAAGCCTAGTGATAGGACCAGTGCACTTTTACAGATCTGTGGTGTTACTGGCTTTTTGACTGTTGTACCTTGCACTTTAGTTTAGCTCACATAATAGAGAGCAGGAGCGTTACATTCTCCCCCCCCCCCCATAGCTTTAAAGTTACATAAATTAAAAGGATTACTGTAAAAAAAAAAAATTGTGTATATAACGATTATATATACTTATTTATAGACTGACCATATTGCCGCTTTGAAAAGGGACACATATAAAAAATACATATGTCAGGGTTGTTTAAAGAAATGGTTTTGTATAAGAACCATGACATATGTATTTTTCATACGTGTTCCTTCTTAAAGCGGCAATGTGGTCAACCTACTTATTTACCAATATAATATGCACTTACTGTGAATGTTGAACGATTCGTGTAAACTATTAAAAAAACATTTATAAACTTTTTATCCTGACGTCATGAACGACAACCCACTAATATGGGCTGTGCACTCGTTCATTCCTTCCTCCAATCGGCGGCCGTTTCTTTGCATATTATTAAAATAATAATGCTTTGTCATGCGCATTAAGTCTCGTGAGATCGCGCATGCGCTTAAGCCCATATTACCTACAACCAAGTCTCCTCCATTCAACAGCTATCCAGCGAGTGACGTAAGCGCAAGCTTGCGCATGCGCTTCACGGCTAAGTGCCGCCATATTCTAACCTGGGTTGTTGGACAGGTTGAAAAGGTACCCATGGAGTGGGTTTGGAAAATGATTAAAAATTAAACACAGATTGTGGAAAACCATTAAATATTTGAAAATAACAGTGCATTGAAAAAGGTATTGTTTCACAATGTTTATTTGATATATGGAAAGTTTTTTTGTTTTTGTTTTTTTTGTGTTGTTTTTTTGAGTACAATGTCCTTTTAAGCTTCAAGGTGGCAGCTCCCAGTGTGACGATACTGAGTTTCCCTGTAAGTTTAAAGGGACACTGAACCCAAATTTTTTCTTTCATGATTCAGATAGAGCATGACATTTTAAGCAACTTTCTAATTTACTCCTATTATCAAATTTTCTTCATTCTCTTGGTATCTTTATTTGAAATGCAAGAATGTAAGTTTAGATGCCGGCCCATTTTTGGTGAACAACCTGGGTTGTTCTTGCTGATTGGTGGATAAATTCATCCACCAATAAAAAAGTGCTGTCCAGAGTTCTGTACAAAAAGCTTAGATGCCTTTTTCATATAAAGATAGCAAGAGAACGAAGAAAAATTGCTAATAGGAGTAAATTAGAAAGTTGCTTAAAATTGCATGCTCTATCTTAATCACGAAATACATTTTTTTGGGTTCAGTATCCCTTTAATGCTGCTGGCTCAGGACGATAACTGATAGCATAGTGAGTAGTAATCATGCTAAGGTAGTTGTATTCAGCAGTTTAATATCAATTTAACCCCTTAATGACACAGACTTACCCCTTATGTTTTAGCGTGTGTCTCTCCAGTAGCAGTAAGACAATGCTGTTGCTGCATTTTTCACTTCCTGGAGCATTTGGGAATTGTGCAGCTGTTTACAAGGACATTAAAGTGATAGTAAATCCTAGCAATTTTGAAACACTAGGATTTACTAGTGGAACAAATAAAGAGGACTTTCAGTCATGAGGTATAAAATACTTTAACAGTTCCTTTATTTGTCTGAAGCGTTTGCCAAGCTGAGCTCTCAAGCCGCCCACAGCAGAACACTATTTTTCAGTGAGTTGATGTTTCAACCTCTTAGCCAATAGCTGTGTGGGCCAGCTGGCATTATACTGGACAGCTAGCACGCTATTGGCTAAAATCACCTCAGTGATAAAATTAAGTTCTACTGTGGCTGCTGCAGACAAATAAAGGAACTTTAGGCATCTAGTATTTTATACTTAATGACTGAAAGTCCCCTTTATTTGCTGCACTGGTAAATCCTAGCGTTTCAAAAATGCTAGGTTGTACTGTCACTTTAAACACTAAATAAATGCTAGATCTAATGGGAAAAAATAGTCTGAGAATATGTAGTTTTTTTTAAAAAAAATTTTTTTTAAATTTGCTGTTTAAATATTGAACATGTAAGTATAAAACAATAAGAGCTGCCATGTTGTAACTTAGGTTACCTTCTTTGCTGTGGCCAATTAGGGAGTTATAAATAGGCTACTAGAGTGTGCAGCCAATGGCTGTGTGGGATATAATAGTGTTCTGCACTTCCATTTCTAACAGCAATTGAAAAGTTCACAATTTCAGAATGGAATTACAGGAAAAAGGAGACACAAATTGTGAGTATTTCAGTTCCTGTTAGAAATAGAAGTGCAGAACACTGTTATATTCCACACAGCCATTGGCTGCACAATCTAGTGACCTATTTATAACTGTTCCCAATTGGCCACAGCAGAGAAGGTAACCTAAGTTACATGGCAGCTCCCATTGTTTTATAGGCATTTACAACTTCACACATATATTGTCAATATTTAAACAGCTAATCAAAATGTAAAAAAATATATCTACATTATTCTCAGACTAATCTTTGAATGCATCATTCTATCTAACATTAATTTTAGTATTTAATGTCCCTTTAAACACATCTATTTTTACAACTTGAACATAAAATCCTTTAAAGCAGAGTTTTTCAAACCAGTACTAGGGCCTCCCTAACAGGCCAGCTTTTCAGGATTACCTTAGGGGAGAGCAGGTTAATAACAATATTTACTAATCAGCTGATCATTTCACCTGTGCTCCAGTTATGTCCTGAAAATATGGCCTGTTAGGGAGGCCTGATGAAAGCTTTGAAAACCCTGCTTTAAAGAAACTCTTCCACCCTGAACCCAATTTCTTTCATGATTCAGACAGAGCATGCAATTTACGCAAATTTCTAATTTACTCTTGTTATCAATTTTTCTTTGTTCTCTTGGTATCTTTATTTTCAAAAGCAGTAATGTAAGCTTACGTGCTGGGCCAACTGGTTCAGCACCTGGGTAGCGCTTGCTGATTGGAAGGTTAAATGCAGCCACTAATCAGGAAGCGCTATCCAGGGTGCTGAACCAAAAATGGGCCGGCTCGTAAGCTTACATTCATGTTTTTTCATTTCAAGATAGCAAGAGAACGAAGAAAATTTGATAATAGGAGTAAAATGGAAAGTTGCTTAAAACTGCATGCTCTGTCTGAATCGCGAAATAAAAAAATTTGGGTTCAGTGTCCCTTTTTAATACATTTTCTATCAATGTATTTATGTAATTGGACACCCCCCTTATTGTTGTACAATGAAGTACACTTATGGATATTGTGGCTTGTATGCCACATTGATCGCACAACAGTATATATATATATATATATATATATATATATATATATATATATATATATATATATATATATATATATATATATATATATATATATATATATATATATAATTTTTTTGAAAGTGCATAAAGGAAATACTTTAATATGTTTAAATTATTTTATTATTCTACTATTGCATATAACTGTTAAATCCCTGCAAAGGGGGTAAATACATAGTTAAAGTCAGCACCAGAGGATACCAAGAGAAGGAATTAAATTTGATAATAGAAGTAAACTAAAATACTTACAATTACACCTGCTATCTGAACCATGTACGTTTAATTTTGAATTTGATGCCCCTTTAACAATCCCACACATAGTTGATTGACGCATAAAACTTTACTGATGAACAAAAACCTCATGTTAACAAAAATATATATATTTTATATTATTTATAGCTTATCATTAGGATTAAAGAAATATGAAACCCACCTTTATATCTTCATGATTAAGAAAGAGCATGCTGTTTTAAAAAAATTCCAATATACTGTACTTCTAATTTGCTTCATTCTCTTGCTATCCTTTGTTCAAAAGCATATCTAAATAGGCTCAGTAGCTGCACATAGATGCCTCGTGTGATTGGCTCACCCATGTGCATTGATAGTTCTTCAACAAAGGATATCTAAAGAATGAAGAAAACTACATCATAGAAGTAAATTGGAATGTTGTCTAAAATTGTATGCTCTATCTCACTGGTTTTTCAAACCTGCCCTCAGGCCTCCCTAACAGGCCACATTTTGAGGATTTCTGAACTAAAGCACAGGTGAAATAATCAGCTGATTAGTAAACATGGTTATTTTACCTGTTCTCACCCAAGGTGATCCTGAAAACCTGACCTGTTGGGGAGGCCTGAGGACAGGTTTGAAAACCAGTGCTCTATCTGAATCATGAAATAAATATTTTGTGTTTCATGTCCCTTTTAAGGTAAGTATTTACATTCCACAACAAAAATATAATATTTCTTATAATTATATCTATTGTACAAATGCATTTTCCTTAATGTCCCTTTTTTATTTGTTTATATCCTACTTTTCATGCTTTTCCAACAGACCCGGTTTTTGAAAATGACCTGCATATTACATCTTTGAGTGGACTGGAAAAATCTATTGAACACATGTCCTTTAACAATGAGAATGATGAAGAAGATATTGTTAAAGATTTTCAGCCAACACTGGAAAAAAGTATATTGAATGGTTTGTATTCCGTGCTCTCCGATAATTTACTTGTGTAAGCATGATGTGGTGTTGTGGGCTTGTGTGATGCATTTGTCATGTAGTCTTTTTAGTCTGACTTCTTTTTTTATAGTTTTATTTCTAAGTATATTTGCTGCAGGATACAGCTGATACTCCGTGCCCACCAGACAACAACACCGTACAGACCAATATCTGGTCTGCAGTTCAAAGCATGTTGGGGAAATGACTTTAAAAGGGCACTCAGTAATGGGTATTTAATAGAATTGCCCCAGATGCACACCCTAATGCAACATGCTACTCCTATGACTGATTTGGGTGTGTGCTGTTTATTTAGAGGGTTGTGGGTGTTTTTGCATCCTTTGGAAAAAGAACATGTGTATACTTCTGTCATAAATATTTTTAATGCAATACATACATATTTTAAATATCTTTAGAATGTCTCTTTAATGTTGCCCTCTGTTCAGAGTTTTCATTAGTTCTAATTTTGTCTTTCTTTTGTGGGGGGTTTTAGGCTTACAGGAGCTTTATCTTTCGCAGACACTTTGTGATGCCATCCTAGTCGTTGAAGATAAAAGATTCTTTTGTCATAAGTAAGTCTGGGTGCTTTCTATTAAAACAAAACAGTGTTTAAGAAACAGCTTAAGAAAGTAGCAGGTTTTTTTTTTGGGGGGGGGCCCCAAATACATTATTTTTTATTAAGGGTACCAGAATGGGTTTGATTTAAATAATTAGTCATTAACCCCTTAAAGACCAGGCATTTGAGACAAAAAAAAAACATTTTTGCCATTACTACATTTAAACAGAAATAGAGCCTTTTTTTATATTTAACTATCAAAACTACATTTTTTTTTTTTTTTTTGTAGACAACCCAAAGTATTGATCTAGGCCCTTTTTGGTATATTTCATGCCACCATTTCACCGCCAAATGCGATCAAATAAAAAGAATGAACTTTTTCACAATTTTAGGTTTCTCACTGAAATTATTTACAAACAGCTTGTGCAATCATGGCACAAATTGTTGTAAATGCTCTCTGGGATTGCCTTTGTTCAGAAATATCAGACATATATGGCTTTGCCGTTGCGTTTTGGTAATTAGAAGGCCGCTAAATGCCCCTGTGCACCACACTTGTATTATGCCCAGCAGTGAAGGGGCTAATTAGTTGGCTTGTAGGGTTAATTTTAGCTTTAGTGTAGAGATCAAAACCCCCCTCCGACCTGACACATCCCATCCCTGATCCCTCCCTGACCCCTCTCAAACAGCTCTTCCCTCCCCCACCCCCCAAAAGTAACCCCCAACTTAAGTACTGGCAGAAAGTCTGCCAGTACTAAAATAAGTTGTTGTTTTTTTTTTTTTGTTTGTTTTTTTTAAAATATATTTTCTGCAGTGTAGGATCCCCCTTTAACCCCCAACCTACCTATTTGCCGCCATCTTAGGTACTGGCAGCTGTCTGCCAGTACCCAGTTTGATGTAAATTAGGCCAATTTAAAAAAATGAACAAAAATGTTTTTTTTCTGTAGTGTAGTTGCTCCCCCTCAATACCCTACCCCCTCTCAGATCGACTTCCCACCCTCTTATCCCATCCCTCAGTATTATAAACAGGATTCTCCCTCCCTCCCTCCCTCCTCCCCCCTCCCTCCCTCCTCCCCCCTCCCTGCCACTCTGTTTTTTTTTTCTTCTTTCTTCCTAACCGTCGTGCGCAATTCCTGCCCCCTCCAGCTATTGGCCTCCCACCCGCCTTCCTCCTTTCCCACCCACCAACGATTGGCACCACCACTGCCCGATGAAGATCGGCAACTCTGCCGTCTATTTCTGCACTGCCCCACTCTATTTTTAGCAAGATTGTGGCAGAGAGAGGCCAAGGACAGCAGCGATGTACAGAGTACGTTGCTGGTCCTTAAAGACATAATGACCAGCGTCATACAGGGTACGGCGCTGGTCGGGGGGGGGGGGGGTTATAGATAATTACCAAATTCCCAGGACGACTATTTCAGTGTTCCTGAAGGGATAAATCAAATAGTCAATTTCACTATGTGAAAGTATTTTGATAAATGTTGTCCTTTTCTTGAAAAAGAGAGTTATATCTTGGTCAGAGTTCATGTCAGTAGAAAACTGCTCGATTATACATTGTTTTTTAAGGTAGTTTTTAATTTCTGTAATGCTGGGGACGGAGCTACCTTTCCAGTTTTTAAAGATTAAATTCCTAGAGGCCAGTATTGTTAAATCAATATTTTTATTGTCAGTCCATGCTGTTTTTTCGTCTAGAAGAACTACTCTCCCTAGGGAGAGAGTTAAAGAAGCAATCTTAAGAGTATTGAATATCCAATATTCTACTTTCTTCCAGAATTGCAGGATCCTAGGACAGGACCAAACCATATGACTTAGGTTTGCAGCAGGTAGCTTACATTTCGGGCATTTATTGAAATTATTATTATGCCATTTATGACCCTTCTCAGGAGTATAGTATTTCCTGTATAGTAATTTCAGGTGGGACTCTCTCCAATTAATAGAGAGTGTAACCCGAGAAATCAGAGATAATGACCTTTTTTATGCAGTCAGGATGGTAGGAAATTTCAGGAATTTCGTCCAACCACTTCTGAGCAATGTTGGTAAGATTTGAATCTCCTGTCTCAGAGGTGAGGTAATCATACCATGTAGAAATAGAGGATGTTTGGCCAATAGTGGCCAGCTATCCAACTTGCCCCAAGACCAGTTCCAGAAAAATTTAATTAGCGCAGATACATAAAAAAAAAGTCGCAATTTTCAAGATTGAATTCTTGTTTAAAGTTCTTCAAATGACTTCATTTTCTGTGCCCCCTGATTCAGAAATTGGACTGTAAAATACAGCCCTTTCCTGCGCCAATTATTAAAGTGAAGGTAAAGTTTTCCCGATTACATTAGCTAATTATACTTTTTACCCAAAATAAATAGTACTTTAATTCATGATTTTTTATAATTCTAAGTATAAAGTGAGTTTTATAGCTGTAAACTTACTTGCTTTTGAGTAAAAAATTCAACCCGTCATAATTTTTTTTTTTTTTCTCTGCAGGTCACGTTTTTATTTCTGCCTATTGAAATCCTGGCCGTTAGGCGGCCGTCAAATTACGTCATCCACCTAAGGGATGATCTGCGCAGGCGTTTAGCCTTTGTTTTGCTGTAGAAGATTACCGCATGCGCATTGCTTAGAAGACAATGCTGTGCGCATGCGCAGATCATTTGGATCCTCCTGAACGCTCTTTTGAGACACGTATAGAGCGGGTGGGACCGCTCTATACGTCACTGTCACTAAGATCAGGAAATTGATGTGGGGAGGAGTTTTTAACATAACGATATGTTAAAAACGCACAATATTATTTTGCAATTAAATAAGGAATTGTAAAAAAAAAAGTTAGCGATCTTAATATTTGAACTATGAAGACTTTGTTACCGTTTACTAGTAGGTAAAACTTTACCTTCACTTTAAGTACCAAAGATTGGGTGCCCTCTTGAAATTCTGGATTGCCAAGAAATATCTGATATTCGGGTATATTCATATTCATTTTTACAATAGTTCCAATTTTTCTCCATGCCTGGACTACGGTATAAATTGGTTTAATCTGTTTAACTTGTCTAGGGACTATATTGGGAGGAGAATGAATTAAAGAGATAGGAGAAAAGGGATGTATCATGTTCGTTTCTAGGCTATTATCCGTAAAGTAATCCGCATTGCTAATCCAGTCTATCGCAATACACCCAAGAAAAAAACAAATTATAAATGTGAAGATCAGGGAGAGCAAAACCGCCTAGGTTCTTAGGCAAGGCCAGTTTTTTAAAATAAGTTCTAGGTCTCTTTTTCTGCCAAATAAAATACTGTATTGAGGTATTAAGATCCTTGCGTTTTAAGAGATTTGGCAGATTCTGTAAAACATACAGGATTTTAGGAAGAAGGACCATCTTGAATAGGACAATTCGACCCGAGATGGAGAGAGGGAGGTTCTGACAATTTTTCATAAGGGTTTTAATTTGGCTAAGAATGGGAAGAATATTTAAGGAGTACCATTTTTCAGATTCCGAGGAGATATTGATTCCAAGATATCAAAATGATGACTATCTTAAAGGGGATTCCTGAGGGGGTTTATTTCGTGCCTTAAGCCATAGAAGTTCAGATTTCATTGCGTTGATTTTATAGCCAGAAAATTGACCAAATAAGGTAATCCATTTAAGCAGTTTCAGAATATTTACTGGGGGTTTGGATAAATAGATCGTCCGCGTAAAGTGCAACTTTAACTTCCTTCAGTCCTATTTTGATTCCCTTAATCTGCTGCCTGATCTTGATTGCAAGAGGTTCAATTGCAATATCAAAGAGTAGAGGAGACGGGACAACTTTGGCGGGTGCCTCTTTCAAGTAATATGGTGGGAGACTCTGCCATTGATGATTGATGATTAAGCGAGTAGATGATTGAGTATAGAGATTCTTGAGACAGTGTATTGAGCAGGTGATCGTATTGCACAGTCGAACGCTTTCTCAGCATCTATGACGGCATCAAGAGAGTCAATGCCCCCGTTGCTATCCAAATTTTTATTTTTTAATAACTTTATTTATATATAGCGACGACAAAATGATCCACCACATACGTGGCTGGTTAACAACGAGAAATGCCATGACACATACAAGATTCACCAAATCCATCATTATAACAGATAAGATTAAAGTAGAATGCAGCATGATCCCAAATTCATCCTGTAGAGGCAGGGAACCAAATTGTCCACACAGTTTTCTTTTTTCATTTAAACAATAAACAAAACAAAACAAGAACAATAAATTTACAAATAATATCGTTAACACTTACCCGGGCCCTCCGACTCACCCCTCGCAGACCTGACGGAAAAAATTAGAAACTTTACAAATTGTCTGGGCTCCCAATAGAAGCCTTAGTCAGTATGCGGACACCATTTACCTCTGAGGTTCTCATTTAAGATGTAAAGGCTATTTCTGAATGGATTTATAACACTATCCCTAGGTGATAGAAATAAAAGATAAGCCTCCCATTTGTGGAAAAATCTCCTAACTCTTTTCTCTGGGTCCCCCTTTGTGTCTGCTTGCTCAATCAACATCTGGGTGTGTATCTTGCTAAGTAGTTGCTTGAAGGGAGGTGTTCTATTGCTAACCCACCCCGCTAAAATGATCATCCTGGCAAGCATGAGGACAGTGGTAATGAAAATATCGAACTTATAAATTCTATCTTTAGGTATCAAGAATATCACGTGTTGTGCTGTAAGCTTCACCTGTTGATTCGTTACCCTTGCCAACCAATAAGAGATTCTGAACCAGAATCCTCTTAACCTGGGACAGTCCCATAGTAAATTAGTCCAGTCCGTAGATGGATATCTACACTTATTACAAATGTTTTCCGCCCCCGGGACCCACCTGGAGCGAAGACCCGGTGTAATATAAGACTGATGAATAAACTTCATGTGTGCTTCCCTCAGATTAGCAGAAGTTGTACTAGCATGTACTTTCCCAAGACTACTTGTAATTAGGTCAGAGTCTACCAACAGTTCTCTGTGATTTGACCATTTTGTTAGGATTCCCTGCAGGGCAGATTCCTCACAATGTTTGAGTAGCAGATCGTAGGTGTGTGATATCTTATAATAACCCTGCTTAGCCAGAACACACAATTTATCTATGTTGGAGGGTTCAGCAATTAACAGTTTATCTAAGATCTGTTTGTAAAGATAGTGTCTGCTTTTGAAAATATGCAAACCTATGTGTTCCAGGGAGATCGTGCAAGTTTTGTAACTCAGTAAAGAGTGTAATATCTAAGGTAAGTGGGTTAAAAAGTT
Source organism: Bombina bombina (assembly GCF_027579735.1). Lineage (NCBI taxonomy): Eukaryota > Metazoa > Chordata > Amphibia > Anura > Bombinatoridae > Bombina > Bombina bombina. The sequence continues at coordinate 716,472,480 of NC_069504.1, forward strand.
GATAGAGCCTTGTGAGATGTTGATGGTGCCATGCAACAAACACCTCTGTCGTGTAGCCGGGAAGGAACTGTAGATTGCCTTGAATCAGTAAATATTTAGTCACTAAATGTTGTGTACCCCATAGATTACAAATCTTGGACCATGCCCTCAGAGGGTCTCTGAATAGTATGTGAGAATGTATATATGGGGGAAGAGAGTTAAGAGGTGAGTGGGGCAGAAAAGCCAGGTGTATTGGCTTGATGAGACTAGCCTCTAACTCGGACAGTGAAGTGTTCGTTCCCCACCAGCCAGTCCAGGACAATCTTAGACAAGGCAGACCAGTTGTACCAAGTAATGTTTGGAAGGCGGAGCCCACCCCCACCCGATGGCATGAATAAGTAATTTTTGCTTATCCTGTGTTTTTTCCCCTGCCATATGAAGTGACCTAGAGAGGCTTGAAGAGACTCGGCGTCCCTACGTGTCGAGAAGGGGCCGCATCTGTAGTGGGTAGAGGAGCTTAGGAAGAGCGATCATTTTAAAAAGCTGAACCCTACCTGGGAGGGACAGGTGTAGCCTTGTCCAGCTGGACAACAACTGTTTAATATTTGCAATAACACCTGTGAGATTGAGATGGTATAGCTTAGTGGGATCAATGTGTAAGTGGATCCCTAGGTATTTGAAAAAACCCTCTGTAATCTTGAGTCCAGTATCTGACAATGTGGTGTTAAAAGAATTTTGCAACCAGGTAACCTCCGACTTATTGACATTAATTCTATACACTGAAAAGGACCCAGATTGTTTGATAATGTCTAAAAGGGGTTGGAGGTTGGCGTGAGGGTCACCCACGAACAGTAGCAAGTCGTCTGCGTATAATGACAGATGGTATTTATGTCTGAGAATATCAAGGCCTGTACAATGTTGCCTAATATAGGAAGCCAAGGTTTCTATGGCAAGGTCAAATAACAGGGGGGAAAGGGGACAGCCCTGCCTAGTACCCCTCTGTAGTGTGAAGGAGGGGGAGAGCCCTCTGTTAACCATAAAGGATGCCATAGGGGCCTGGTTTAGTATGCGGAGGAAATCAGCAAAGTTCCCCGAAATTCCAAATTGTTCTAGAGAAGTATGTAGGTGGTCCCACTCTATCCTATCAAACGCCTTTTCCGCGTCAAGCGCTAAAAGGCAGGCATCTGGTAGGTTGCAAGGGGTTTGTGAGTGTGCATTATACCAGTAATATGACGTAATGGCTAGTGTTTTCCTAATATTAACCACTGAGGATCTACCCTTGACAAAACCCGTCTGATCTATATGTACAACAGAAGGCAAACCTTCACTAGACGGTCAGCCAGAATCTTCGTTAATATCTTATAATCTCCATTGAGTAGGGAGATTGTTCGGTATGAGGAAGTCTGTGTATGATCCCTATCTGGTTTGGGAATCAGGCAAATGTTTGCCTCTGAGAAACGCTTGTCCATTTGCGACGCATTTTCCAGGTACGCCGAGAATAGGGAGGTTAAAGTAGGAGCTATTTCCTCGCTCAAGAGCTTAAAGTATTCAGAGGGTAGCCCATCTGGGCCCGGGGGCCTTCCCCAATTTACTATTCTGTATGGCCTTAATAACTTCCTGTAGATGTATAGGGGCATTGAGGGTCGATTTTTTTTTTTTTTTTTGTTCCTCAGAAATGGTAGGGAGCTGCACCGATCCCCAGAACCTTTGTTTCGCCTTGTGATCCACCGTCTGACTAGTGTATAATTTCGTATAATATTGCACAAATTCGGTCATAATATCTTTATTGTCCGAGGTCAATTTGGACTGAGAATAGATAGCTGCTATGTGGGATTTGGGACGGTAGGAATGGACCAGCCTGGCCAACAGTTTACCAGACTTATTACCCTGGCGAAAGTATCTACCTTGCCTATGTATATTAAACTTAATATTTTGTTGGGCTAAAAAAGTATCTCTAGACTGTTTGAGCTCATAATACCTTCTTTGAAGTGCGGGGGAAGGGTCAGAAAGATAATCATTGTATGCCGCAGTGAGCTGCGAAAGAAAATCGCCCTCCATCTTTTTGTTATTTCTATTGTATTGGGCCATGAAGGCCGTAATATGGCCCCTCATTATTGCCTTAGAGGCATGCCAGAACAGGTCAGGAGTCCCTTTGTGTATATCGTTGACAGACGCGTAGTGTGACCAAGAGGACTTTAAATGGTTACGGAAGTTTATGTTGCTATAAAGATAGCAGGGGAATCTCCAAGATTTCTTAGGGGGGGTCGTGTGTGTGGGTTGCCGCAATAAGGTGATTGGGGCATGGTCCGAGACTGTGATCTGTCCTATGGTAGTGGTGTGAACCTGAGGCGTTAGTGTAGAAGATGTAAGGAAATGGTCAATCCTCGACATGGTGTGGTGTGTTTTTGATAAACAAGTAAAATCCCTCCCATCCGGGATCTGTGTTCTCCAAACATCTGTCAAGTCCAATATCTCTTTAAAGGAACTAATTAGTCACCTCTCTACTATGTGAAACATGTTTTCTCACAAGGCCTACCACTGTCTGGTCTCTGAACCTGTCTAAGGGGAGAGCCTGGGCCAGATTAAAATTCCCCCCCCATGATTAACGGGGCGTTATAGGTTAAGAGCTTTGCCAGTAGGGCTGACAAGAAACTGTGGTTAACCTCGTTTGGGCCATAGATGTTGCAAATAGTATAAGTGAACGTATTGATTTGTAAAAGGTCTATAATATATCTGCCTCTCTGGTCAATATCAACCTGCGAAAATGAAATGGCAAGACCCTTCCTCACCAATATAGCCACCCCCTCTTTCTGCCCTCTGATGGGGAATAATAAAGCCTGACCCACCCAACGTGTGTTTAACTTCTCGTGCTCGTCTGCTGTTAATCTGGTCTCCTGGAACAAGGCTATGTCTGCATGTAAAGAGTTTAGATGTTGTAAAATAGTACCTCTCTTTGCAGGCGAGGTGATACCCCCCCCCCCCCCCCACATTCCAAGAAACTATTCGAACAGGTACTGCCATAGGATTGGTATAAAGATAATATGCAGGGGACTACAAAATAGGAGCATGTTATATATGTGAAGAGTAGGGTAGGTAATATGTAATGGACCCCTGCAGGTAAAGAAAAAGAGGAACCCCCAGGACTCCTCTCGTATATAAGGTAACTCACTGCGATATGCCATTAAGTGTAAAAGCTGGTTTTGTGTCGTGGAAAGGTGGTCTACAGAGGGTGAGTCCAAAGGTTCCTAGGACCCCCCATGACAGGAGCTGGAAGAAAGACAAATTTGATAAATATTCAAACAATGCAATGATATCCACAGCATATCTATTTTAGCATGGAACAATAACCGTGCAACATGAGGGTCACGAAATCTGAGGTGAAAGAAAACATTAACAATCAGAGTATATAGGGCATGTAAAATGGTCTTTAAGCATAGGAGGGGCCAGGGGGAGGGAGGCCAGTCACAGCAAGCTGGGGAGAATACCTGTGCGAAAGGCCACTGGTTTCCAGCCACCTCCATAGGATGCAATGATATAGGTTCCTTTAGAAAGCGTGGGGTGTCACATAACACATGGAGGGCTGAACTAAGGGGGGGCAAGGACTCCAAAGAGCTATAATAAAACAGCTAGAGGGAAGGACCATTATGAAACTAGTGGGTGGAGAAGAGCACAACAGGTGGCTTCTATGCAATGGATTCACCCAAGGGGAACACGGGGGACTACCTTGGCAGCCCTGGTGCGGGAAACCTATTTCAATAGAAAATATTAAATTGTGAATCTGATCCCCCTTGCCCACAATAATGGGGGGGAGGTAAAAAAAACACTAGTACCTGGAAAAAAGAGAGAAACATACATCTTATAGTAAAACATGAAAAACATCAGTAAACATGTCAGCCATTGTCCTGTCTTTGTTCAGATAAGTAGGCCTGCACTGCCGCAGGAGAGTGGAAAACCTTAGGCCCGGAAGAGGTCTGCAGCTTAAGCTTTGGATACAAAAGGTCAAACTGACGACCCTTTTCATGAAAAAGGGAGCAAAGTGGTGCAAAGTTTTGCGTCTTCTGGTCACCTCCATAGAAAAGTCCTGAAAAAGTAGTAGACGGTGCTCCTCATATTTAATTTCCTTTTGCGTTTCGATAAGCCCTCAGTATAGCTACTTTGTCATGATATTTTAGACATCTCAAAATCACTTGACGTGGTTTCTCCTTAGAGTTTCCTAAATGTCTGTCAGGACCAATGCTGTAAGCTCTTTCTATGTCGAGGGGCAGGTAATCTTGAGACATTCCAAGAAGTGAGGGAAGGGTAGAGGCTGCAAAATCTAACAGGTCCTTATCTTTGACCGCTTCTGGTACCCCAATAATGCATAGGTTATTTCGCCTGCTGCGATTTTCCAGATCCTCAACCTTGTCCTGCAGGTACTGATTTTGCTTTAATAGATTCTTTAGAGACACTTCGGATTCCTGTTGTCTTCAACTCCAGAGGTTCTCTGCTCCGCAGCCGTTAAGCGGGTAGAAAAAGCTCGTACTTCACTAGTTAGCGTGTCCACACCTGCTTGCAAGTTATCCATTTTAGGTAAAAAAAAAAAAAAGCTTTCAATTCCTGCAGTAAAGTAGCATGGTCACTTGACGAGCTCCCCTCACCCTCCTGTTGGGAGCTATGTGTGACGGTTTCAGCAACCTGTTTCAGCCTTTCTTCTTGTGTCTTTGATCTGCAGCTCATATTGTCAGTCCCAGACTGGGAAACACTGTGGAAATAATCGTCAACTTTCATAGAATATAATGCAATAGGGCTATATAAGTAGCAGGAAGTCCCCACAGACTCAGTCCTATAAGAGATGAAGCATAGGGTGTGCTCAGAATGAAATTCAAAGAAACCTGGACTGTGAGCTAATTGTACTCTCCAGTTACTGTATCAGATGACTTTTATAGAATGAAGGGCAGGGCTGCGGTATATGCCATATATGAGTTATAAACAACAAGAGGAATTGAGTGAGTTTAAGCCAGGAGCCTCGTTCCCACCAAGGTGAAGCACTGAACTCAGAGCAGAGGGTACTAGAGGAATCTTGGCAAAAGCTTAATATTTATCCACTGTTGAGCAGGCGTGATATCAAAGTGAACCACTAGATGGCGTAATTTGCTTGTTCAGGTGGTGAAATGTTACAGCAAGTATAGGCCAGCCACGTGTGCCCACAGACAGCAAAAAGAAAAATAAGTGCAAACTTTTTCAACTTTCTTTTTCTCACTCTTTCCCCCAGCAGCAACACAATAAACAAGGGGTATAAGGGTGCAAGGTCTTCCCCCAGCCTGATCGTGTATATGGTATTGTGAGTCTCTGAGCAGATATTGTAGGTGCTTCACACACAAAGGTATACAAATAAAGCTGGCAGCAGGTTTATCAGAAAAGTCAGTTGTACTGCATCTAATTGCCCTCCTATCTGTCTAGGGTAGAAGCGTTTGTCTGCACTGTACGGCTGTGTTAAGACCAGGGAACCCTACAGGGTATATTTCAGTACTCACGGTTGTCTCCTGACCCTAAGGCCTGCAAAGCAGAGAGCTAAAGTTCTTTCCCCCTGAGCGCCTCACCCCGCTTATGTCCGGTGTAGAGAGGACTGACAGTGCTCACAAAAGTGATCCCTTCGGCCCTACAATAAGCCAGTCTGCGGTGACGTCTAGGGCACTAGACTTGAAGAGCAGCTCCGGAACCGCTGCAAAGATGGCGCCCGTTCGCGCCTTTATCTTTCTTTAATTTTCTCCCGGGGACCAGGACCAGATGGCGAGTTCTGCGTGCAGATATTCAGCCAAGGCAGTATCTCCAAGCCTGGCAAGAAGAGGAGTCACGGGGTAGGGAAAACCGCAGCAGAGATGCAAGTTAGAGCCGGAGAGATGCAGAGCTCTTTACTGCCGCTGCTTCCCGATCGCCCCGCCCACCGGAAGTCCGCTATCCAAATTTTTAAAGTAATCGATAACTAATAGAAGTTCTCTAATTTTTGCAGCTAGGTTGCGTTTATGAAGGAAGCCATCTTGTTCCTTATGGATGAGTCACCCAATTCTTCTTGCAGTATCTGAGCTAAGATAGATGTAAATATCTTATGGTCTGTGTTGAGGAGAGCTATGGGCCTGTATGATTCTTTTTTTCAGCGGGTCCTTCCCTTTTTTGAGAATTAAAGTTGTGAGTGAAGCTGCAAAACTGAGGGGAATCTGGCTGCCTTCAATTTAACTATAGTTTGAACATTTTTGTTAAATGTGGGGAGATTGATGGACTTAGTATCTTATAGAATTCATTGGGCAGCGCATCCGGGCCAGGAGCTTTGTCCAATTTTAAGGTTTGAATACACTGTGTAACTTCAGACTCTAAAATAGGGGCATTGACTCTCGGGTTCCCCTCAGTAGAGAGTGATGGGTTCCTGATAATCTCCCAGAATTCATCTCTGGCCAAGTTTACCAAGGTCCTGGCAGAGTATACTTTTTTGTAATAGTCATAAAATGACTCTTGAATCTCCCTTGATCTATGCAACTTTTTCCCTTTGTCCTGGATTGACTCAATTAGGGGAGATTTTTTTTATTTTTCACGTTAGCCAAGAGCTTCCAGCCTTTTTGCCATGTTTATAGAGTTTTGCCTGGTATTTTAGCTCTGCGTGGGTTGTATAATGCAGTAAGAAAGTGGTGTCTCTCTCTTTTTTTTTTCTTTTGGGTATCTTAACCGATTTTTATTGGTAGCAGCAAAGAGAACGATTATAGGCGTTGACTACCGCTGCCAAGATTTCTCTTTCTCTAGCTCTTTCTTTTTTCAACCTTGCAGAGTAGGCAATGATCTCCCCCCCGAGTACTGCTTTTGCTGCTTCCCAAAATGTTGTAGGTTTGTCTACTGACCTTTCGTTAAAGTAAGAGTATTCATCCATTTTCTCTTTCAACAAATTTTTAAATTTAGGGTTTTTGGTCAAATATTTTGGGGAAAAAAGCGCGAGGGCAAGAGCGGGTCTTTGCCTATTGGGATAGTTAATGAGATTGGGGCATGATCTGACATACAAATTGGTGATATTGTAGGTTTAACCGCAATCTTATACAAGCTCTCGTTGATTAGGATGAGATTGATCCGAGAGAGGGATTTAAAAGCCCTAGAATAGCAGGTATAGTCTTGAATATTGGGATTGTATGATCTCCAAACATCCCTGACAGCGAGGTTTCTAAAAATAGTATCAAACATTTTTGATTCCAACTTATTTCTTTTGGATAGTTAAGTTTGGAAAGAGAGTTACCCTCTCTTTTCGAGAGGGTAACTTTGGGCCATGTTGAAGTCACCAGCTATTACCAGATGGCCCTCCATGACCTGAAGAATTTTTAATTGGAGAGAGTCCCAGAATTTTTGTCAAAATTATTAGGAGCATACAGGTTGCACAGGGTATAAATGGATTTTGCTACCCTAAGTTTTAAAATCAGAAACCAGCTATCCGGGTCATTTACTGTAAGTAGAGTTTCATATATTAGATTTTTGCCTAACAAGATAGCAACTCCTCTTTTCCTTTCTATACTAGGGGTGGCAAAAACCTCGCCTACCCATAAGGTTTTTAATTTCATGGATTCTTCCAAGCTTAGATGGGTTTCCTGAAGGTAGGAGATATTAGACCCTAGTTTTCTAAGGTGGGAGAGAATAGTTTTCCGCTTTATCGGCGAGGTGATGCCACCAGCATTCCATGAGGTAATTGTAAGGTTCTTATCTTTACTCATTTATTCGTCATAAGCAATAAAAAGAAAAAAACATAAAAAAAGAGGGAAGGGGGAAAAATAAATAAACCAGGGTGGCAAACAGAGGGGCTCAGGGGACAGGGCACCATTTTTAATCAACCCAGTAGGAGTCTTACCATTATAGATCATAGAATTAAAAAAGTAGGGGGAAAAAAACCCAGAAGGAAAAGCAACTATCAGGGGTAAGTCAGTTTAAACCCTTGTTCAACATATATTTTCTCTGCTTCCAGAGCAGAGTCAAAAAATAGCGTTCGGCCATCTAGAGCTACCCTCAACCTTGCTGGGTAAATAACTGTGGCCTGCAGTCCTGCCTTTATCAGCTTGCCACAGACTGGGGAGAGCTCTCTTCTTTTAGTGGATGTTTCAATAGAAAAATCCCGTAAAAGAAGAATTTGAGTCATTAAGAATCACTGGTTGTATTTTGCGAAATTGTTGAAGAAACAATACTTTGTCCTGAAAATTCAGGAACTTGGCGATAACGGGCCTAGGTTTTTTAGAAGACTCAGTCTCCCCAGCCTGTGCACTCTCTTGATTATAATGGGTGAAGTTAAGGGGGTAATGTTTAGTAATTGTGGGAGGGTCTGCGTCACAAATGTCATCAAATTTTCTCGCTGGTCATTTTCAGGAAGACCAATAATTCTAATATTGTTCCTCCTTGATCTGTTTTCTAAATCTTATAGCCTGCTCTGTAGTTTAGCCAGGTCGGAAGAGTTGCTTTAAATCTTAACGTCATGCGAATCAGTCATATCTTCCAAGTCAGACAACCTTTGCTCTACCTCCTGGAGTCTCTTGGAAAACTGTCTAACCTCCGTAGTGAGTGTTGAAAAATCATGTTTAATTTCTACATCGAATTTGGGAGTTAGAGCTTCTATTATACTAGTGACCAGGGTTTGGGAGTCTTGAGGATCCATATGTTATGGGATATTAATTGTTTCTGGATGGATTTCGACCAGAGTCTCAACAGAGTTCTTATTCCTCAGCTCTCTGTGATTAGCTGCCATGCCTGGATGGGACTTGTAGTGGAGGGAGGTGACGTGAGAAATTTGTCCATATACTGCGATTTATATTGGAGGGAGAAAAAAAAACAAACCCCCCCCAAAAAAAAGGATAAGGCTGGTGAGTGCAAGTTAAAAGTGTGCTGTGAAAAAAGGGGGATAGGAGAGAAAAAAAAAAGGGGTAGGGGCCACAGGAAGGGGAAGACGAGCCGTGAGTGAATGAGAGTCAATTAAATGAGGGGGTGAAGGGAAAAAAAAGTACAATTGGTTTGTGAAGGGATTTAAATATGTGAGGAAAAGACCAGTGAATGGCAGAAAAAGCACTAACCTGGTCAGAATGTAATGGGGAGGAAATTTTAAAAATAGCTTTAAAAGCGAGACCTTAGAAGGTATAATGTAACAACCCGGGGATTCCCCCTGGTGGTACTTCCATCTGTACCTAACTCTAAATCAGCCCTTTGAAAAAGGCCCAGACTATAAGTCTGAATAGATTCAAAAGTGTGTCGGGGATTAGGTTGATAGGGATCAAGTTGTTATTTCTAAGCGAAAGGAAAAAAAGAAGGGAAAAAAAAGTTAGTAGCAGTCTCTGTGTACAAAACCGTAAAGTATAATACCTTATACAATGACAATTGTACAGAGGAATAGGATATTCCTAATGGTGAATGTGGTACAGGGAATACATGTGCCTAAACAGTGGACATAAAAAGCCTTGAGAATTTATACCAGTGAGGCTTTAGAAGGTATAGCAATCCAAGTGTTCCCCCTGGTTGTGCTTCCGTCTGTCCCTAACCCTTAATTGGCCCTTTAAAGAGGCCCAGGCTATAAGTCTGGATAAATTCAAAAATATAACAAGGACTGGATTGATAATGGTCAAGTTTAAGATATTTCTAGGCTAAAAAAGAAATGTTAGTAGCAGTCTTCATGTACAAAACCTTAAAAGACAGTGCTCTATGCAATAACAGTTGTACAGAGGAATATAATATTCCTAATGCTAAGTGGTACATGAGATACAGGTGCCTATACAGTAAGCATAATAGACTTAAGAGTTTATACCAGGTTTGCTCTAGAGACTTCTCAGAACTATAAGGTGTATCTGAAAACCCACAAGGAGAAAAAAGCAAAAAAAAAAAAAAAAAACAGAGCAGCAAGGAGAAAAATAGGATGAGGCCCTGGAGCTGGGTTCATTGGGCTTTGTTCAGTCTTTCTCTTCGCCCCTTTCCCCCCTTTTCCATTCCTTGTTCTGTATTCTCCTTCCTTCCCCCTTTGCCTTTCTTTCCCTTTTCTTTCCTTTCCACCTAAAGAGTGTTGAGGTGAGCAAACTGTAGGGTTTGTAGAGAATGGGAAAAGGTGGCCATAATTAAGTGTCCAGCATAAGATAGTCCTTATAGGTTAAGCCTTGTAGGGGCGAGGATAGTGTATGGCACAGAAAATTGAAGCAAGTCTATTGCAATAGGGCCTGCAGTTGGTGGTATCGCCTCCTGCTTCTTTTTGGAGCTGGTTGATTTAGCCTCTAAGGAGCCCCCACACTAAGTCTCTTAAGGGGGTATGGTGGAGACAAGAGAATTGTCCGCAGAGCCCCCTTATCCCTCCTTTTTGTTATCTCTATTTCTCTTACAAGGTGTATCCAGTCCACGGATTCATCCTTGTGGGATATTCTCATTCCCTACAGGAAGTGGCAAAGAGAGCACACAGCAAAGCTGTCCATATAGCTCCCCCTCAGGCTCCGCCCCCCCAGTCATTCTCTTTGCCGCTCTAACAAGTATCATCTCCACGGGAGGGTAAAGTGAATGTGGTGTTAGATTTGTAGTTTTTTATATCTTCAATCAAAAGTTTATTTTGAAATAGTGCCGGTTTGTACTATTTACTCTCTAGCAGAAAATAATGAAGAATTCTGCTGAGAGGAAAATGATTTTAGCATGTTGTAACTAAAATCCACTGCTGTTCCCACGCAGGACTGAGGAGTACCAAGAAAACTTCAGTTGGGGGGAACAGTTTGCAGGCTTAACTGCTACAAGGTAGGTTCAGTCATCTTTTTCTAGTCAAGACTTAGTAATGCTAGAAGACTGACAAGAATCCCCATGTGGGGAAGGTAAGCCATATTCTGAGACTCAGTATAGAAGGAAGGCTTATTTAACAGGGCTAAATGACTGGTGGACACTGTTAAAGGGCAATCGATTATTTTTTAGTAAAATATAATCACTATACATGTTTTTTATCACTTTTGGAGTGTTATTTGGGGGTTTTATTCCACATGGCAGTATTTTGGACACCTATTTAGGGTTTTGAAGGCCCCACAACTCCGGAGTGGAGAGGGAGGGGCCCTAATTTTTCACGCCTCAGTTGCGCTCTTCATTGTACAGACAGCTTCATGCAGCTTCACGTGGAGGGTCCTAAAACTTCTTGAGGACTTCATAGAGGCTTATTTTTCATCAACTAATCCCCAGGGGCAAGGTAGGGCCACAGCAGATTGCTGTGGCATGGTGCTGTAGTTTGCTAACCGGTTGTCAGCTTTAGGTTGCTCCGGTTCGGGCATTAAGCGCTTAATTGACTTGATATTTGCTGTGCAACCATTACCAAGCATTAAGATCGTGTGGTGAAATTTTCAGAAAGATTGGATCATTTTTGAACATTTAGTAAAAAAGTGTGCGCTTTTATTATTTAAAGGCACAGTACCGTTTTTTCTCAAATTGTATTTTTCAGTCTTTAACTGCTGTCTAAGTCTGTTTAACATGTCTGAGCCTTTAGATAGACGTTGCTCTGTGTTTAGTAGCCATGGTGGAACCCCCTTTACATTTGTGTTTAAAGTGTGCGAATGTATCTATGCATTTTAAAGATAATGTTGTTTCACTTAAAAATGTAGCCCAAGATGATTCTTTAACAGAAGGTAATGAGGATAGTCCACCTTCCTCTCCCCATGTGTCGACACCAGTCACGCCCGCGCAAGCTATGCCTAGTACCTCTAGCGCAATGGTCCCTATTACATTACAACAATTAGCAGCAGTCATGGATAATTCCCTTGCGGCATTTTTATCCAAACGACCAGTTTTTCCTAAAAAGCGTGATAGCTCGGTTTTAAGAACAGAGTATGAGCAATCGGAAGCTTTGAAAGGTTTATCTGTTGTACCCTCACAACACTCTGAAATGACGGCGAGGGATGTGCTGTCTGAGGGAGAAATTTCAGATACAGGAAAGATTTCTCAGCGGGCAGAATCAGATTCCTTAGCGTTTAAATTTAAGCTGGAACACCTCCGCCTACTGCTTAAGGAGGTATTGGCTATGCTGGATGATTGCGACCCCATGGTGGTCCCAGAGAAATTGTGTAAAATGGACAGATTCCTAGAAGTCCCTGTATACACTGATGCGTTTCCGATACCGAAGAGGGTGGCGGACATTGTGGATAGGGAGTGGGAGAGACCAGGTGTACCCTTTGTTTCCCCCCCCATCTTTAAGAAAATGTTCCCTATAACTGATCCCAGGCGGGACGCATGGCCAACGATCCCTAAGGTAGAGGGGGCAATTTCAACACTTGCCAAGCGCACAACCATACAAATTGAAGACAGTTGTGCTTTCAAAGATCCTATGGATAAAAAATTGGAAGGTTTACTAAAGAAAATATTTGTTCAACAAGGTTTCCTTCTCCAACCTATTGCCTGCATTATTCCTGTGACTACTGCAGCGGCTTTCTGGTTTGAGGCGCTGGAGGAGTCACTCCAGACGAGACCTCATATGACAAAATTATGGATAGAATTAAAGCTCTAAAGCTGGCTAATTCTTTTATAACAGATGCCACTTTGCAATTAGCAAAGTTAGCGGCAAAAAATTCTGGTTTTGCCATCATGGTGCGCAGAGCGCTCTGGCTGAAATCATGGTCGGCCGATGTGTCGTCTAAAACTAAGTTACTGAATATCCCTTTCAAGGGAAAGACCCTTTTCGGGCCAGAGTTGAAAGAGATTATTTCGGATATCACTGGGGGAAAGGGCCATGCCCTCCCGCAAGATAGGCCTTTTAAGGCTAAAAACAAGGCTAATTTTAGTTCCTTTCACAACTTCAGGAGTGGTCCTGCTTCAACCTCTGCAACCGCACAGCAGGAGGGTAACACTTCACAGCCCAAGGCAACCTGGAAGCCTTTGCAGGGCTGGAACAAGGGTAAACAGGCCAAGGGGCAGACTCTCTCTCTTTGCTCAGGCTTGGGCAAGAGATGTTCCCGATCCCTGGGCATTAGAGATAGTTGCTCAGGGATATCTTCTAGAATTCAAGGACTCTCCTCCAAGGGGAAGGTTCCACATTTCTCGTCTGTCTTCAGACCAGAGAAAGAAAGAGGCGTTCTTACGCTGTGTGGAAGATCTAATCAAGATGGGAGTGATATGTCCAGTTCCAATTACAGAACAAGGACTGGGTTTTTACTCAAACCTGTTTGTGGTTCCCAAAAAGGAAGGAACTTTCAGACCAATCCTGGATCTAAAAATTCTAAACAAATTCCTCAGAGTTCCATCCTTCAAGATGGAGACCATTCGGACAATCTTACCAATGATCCAGGAAGGTCAATATATGACTACCGTGGATCTAAAGGATGCGTACCTTCATATTCCTATCCACAAAGATCACCATCAGTTCCTAAGGTTCGCTTTTCTGGACAAGCATTACCAGTTCGTGGCCCTTCCCTTCGGGTTGGCCACCGCTCCAAGAATTTTCACAAAAGTGCTAGGGTCCCTTCTAGCGGTTCTAAGACCGCGGGGCATTGCAGTAGCACCCTATCTGGACGACATCTTGATTCAGGCGTCTTTTGCCAGAGCCAAGGCTCATACGGATATTGTTCTGGCCTTTCTAAGGTCTCACGGGTGGAAGGGGAACACCGAAAAAAGTTCTCTGTCCCCACTCACAAGGGTTCCCTTCCTGGGAACATTAATAGACTAGGTAGAAATGAAAATATTTCTGACGGAGGTCAGAAAGTTAAAGCTTCTAAGTACTTGCCAAGCTCTTCATTCAATTCCTCGGCCATCTGTAGCTCAGTGCATGGAGGTTATCGGATTAATGGTAGCAGCAATGGACGTAGTCCCATTTGCTCGCATTCATCTCAGACCACTGCAATTGTGCATGCTCAAACAGTGGAATGGGGATTATGCAGATTTGTCTCCTCAAATCCAACTGGACCAGGAAACCAGAGATTCTCTTCTCTGGTGGTTGTCTCAGGGAATGTGCTTCCGCAGACCGGAGTGGATCATTGTAACGACCGACACCAGTCTGTTAGGCTGGGGCGCGGTCTGGGGTTCCCTGAAAGCTCAGGGCCTTTGGTCTCGGGAAGAATCTCTTCTCCCGATAAACATTTTGGAGCTGAGAGCGATATTCAATACGCTCCAGGCTTGGCCTCAGCTAGCGACGGCCAAGTTCATCACATTTCAGTCGGACAACATCACGACTGTAGCATACATCAATCATCAGGGAGGAACAAAGAGTTCCTTAGCGATGAAGGAAGTAACCAAGATAATCAGGTGGGCGGAGGATCACTCTTGCCACCTATCTGCAATTCACATCCCAGGAGTAGACAACTGGGAAGCGGATTTCCTAAGTCGTCAGACTTTTCACCCGGGGGAGTGGGAACTTCACCCGGAGGTATTTGCTCAGCTGACTCAGCTTTGGGGCATTCCAGAGTTGGATCTGATGGCGTCCCGTCAGAACACCAAACTTCCTCTTTACGGATCCAGGTCCAGGGACCCCAAGGCGGCTTTGATAGATGCTCTAGTAGCGCCTTGGTACTTCAATCTGGCCTATGTCTTTCCACCGTTTCCCCTTCTCCCTCGGCTGATAGCCAGAATCAAACAGGAGAAGGCCTCGGTAATTCTGATAGCGCCTGCGTGGCCACGCAGGACTTGGTATGCAGACCTAGTGGACATGTCATCTGTCCCATCATGGGCACTGCCAATGAGGCAGGATCTTTTAATACAGGGTCCATTCTTGCATCCAAATTTAGTTTCTCTGCAGCTGACTGCTTGGAGATTGAACGCTTAATTCTATCCTAGCGTGGGTTCTCTGAATCATTCATAGATACTCTGATCCAAGCTAGAAAACCTGTCGCCAGGAAAATTTACCATAAGATATGGAGGAAATATCTTTGTTGGTGTGAATCCAAGGGTTACTCGTGGAGTAAGATTAGGATTGCAAGGATATTGTCTTTTCTCCAAGAAGGATTGGAGGAAGGTTTATCAGCTAGTACCTTAAAGGGACAGATATCTGCTCTGTCTATCTTGTTACACAAGCGTCTGGCAGAAGTACCAGACGTTCAAGCGTTTGCACAGGCTTTAGTCAGAATCAAGCCTGTCTATAAACCTGTGGCTCCTCCATGGAGTCTAAATTTAGTTCTTTCAGTTCTTCAAGGGGTTCCGTTTGAACCTTTACATTCCATAGATATTAAGTTATTATCTTGGAAAGTTTTGTTTTTGGTAGCTATATCTTCTGCTCGAAGAGTTTCAGAATTATCTGCTTTGCAGTGTAATTCACCCTATCTGATTTTCCATGCAGATAAGGTAGTTTTGCGTACCAAACCTGGTTTTCTTCCTAAAGTGGTTTCTAATAAGAATATTAACCAGGAAATCATTGTTCCTTCTCTGTGTCCTAATCCACCCTCAAGGAAGGAACGACTATTACACAATCTTGACGTGGTTCGTGCTTTAAAATTCTATTTACAAGCAACTAAAGATTTCAGACAAACATCATCCTTGTTTGTTGTCTATTCTGGTAAGAGGAGAGGTCAGAAAGCAACTGCTACCTCTCTTTCCTTCTGGCTGAAAAGCATCATCCGATTGGCTTATGAGACTGCTGGACAGCAGCATCCTGAACGAATTACAGCTCATTCCACCAGAGCTGTGGCTTCCACATGGGCTTTCAAGAATGAGGCTTCTGTTGAACAGATTTGTAAGGCAGCGACTTGGTCTTCACTGCATACTTTTGCCAAATTTTACAAATTCGATACTTTTGCTTCTTCGGAGGCTATTTTTGGGAGAGAGGTTTTGCAAGCACTGGTGCCTTCCGTTTAGGTTACCTGTCTTGTTCCCTCCCTTCATCCGTGTCCTAAAGCTTTGATATTGGTATCCCACAAGTAAGGATGAATCCGTGGACTGGATACACCTTGTAAGAGAAAACAGAATTTATGCTTACCTGATAAATTACTTTCTCTTACGGTGTATCCAGTCCACGGCCCGCCCTGGCAATTAAGCCAGGTTAAAATTTGTTTAAACTACAGTCACCACTGCACCCTATGGCTTCTCCTTTTTCTCCTAACCGTCGGTCGAATGACTGGGGGGGTGGAGCCTGAGGGGGAGCTATATGGACAGCTTTGCTGTGTGCTCTCTTTGCCACTTCCTGTAGGGAATGAGAATATCCCACAAGTAAGGATGAATCCGTGGACTGGATACACCGTAAGAGAAAGTAATTTATCAGGTAAGCATAACTTCTGTTTTTCCCCTTTTTCCCTCAGGGGGACTGAGTCGGCGGGGGCACAGCAGTCCTCAGTCTGACTAAGGTCAATTGTCCCAGATTTCCCGTGAATTGAGGAGAATCCTAACCCCCCCTCTCGCAGCACCAGTGGGAGGGGGTATGTGAATAGGCAGGAGCTGGCTAGACAGCTGACAGCAGTCCGGGAGTGATTGGGCTTCTTAGCCTAACAAAGCAGCTGCCAGGGAATGCCCTCCACAGGGGATCAAGAGAATACGCTACTCACCTGCCCTACCAGGCAGATAGGACCCCTCCAGACCAAGGATGAAGTGGGCGCAGAGAACCTGTTTGAGTGCCAGGATGTACTACCTAGTCGGAACGTGGAGCTTGTCCAAAGGTGAAGGCTAGAAGGTTCCCCCTCATGCAACACCAGTGGGAGGGGGATAGGACCTCCGATGAAATACTCCTTCAGGCAATGAAACGACACCTCCTCTCTCCGGAGAAGCAGGGATGCTGAGGCCCCCACTCGCAGCACAGGTGGGGGGGGCCTGCTGAGAACACAAACTGTAGCTGGCAGATGCTGAGGTATCCGTGAAACTTCTCTTAGTGGTAACGGCTCTTTCAACAGTGTGATTCTAACTGCGCTTGTGGAGGGGACGGGTGGCTCAATTGCTCAGGGCCGTGATAGGCCTGCTCCCTGCATCCTGGCGCAAGATTTGGACAAACTCAGCCACAGGCTCAGGGCTGGGATGATCTCCTGTCAGAAGGACAGCGTGCCTTGCCGACGGCGTATCTTACTAACTCCTCTCCCGGAACTCTAAGAATATATGGATGTAGCCTGAGCGCCTCAACTAGAAGTGGGCTAGGATGTGAATAGGTAGTACACGTGTATTTATTAATGACAATAAATGTTGACAGTTAAAACAATAATTAAAACAAAAGTTTAAAACCATAAATAACATGCAATATGCAAAGGTACCTATGTGGAATATTCAAATAGTACATTAACATGGATCCATGTTTATCAACATACAAAAAGACTGGTAAGATGTGACCGTAGACAATCTTGATGATGATATTCGGATAAAAGATGGGAAGTATATATGTATATATGTGTATATGTATATATATGTATGTATGTATGTATATATATATATATTCTGTAAAGAAGGGTTTAATCTGGAATACAGCACAAGACAGGTATGTAGAACTAAGGCAACAATCGAAGCTTGGCAAGCGGTGTATTTAATAAAACTTCACCTTTATTTCAATCAATATAAAATAGACTCGCGTTACACCATAGCTTGGTACAAAGGAGTGTAGGTACACACAATGCCGGTGTCTACGTCATCTAAGGTGGTGTTAATACTGCTTTAGGGGTACTTTTTCCATATATAATAAAAAAGATGTGACTGAAAAAATAGTGCAAAATAGTGAGAGAGAGAAAAAGATAATCCTTCAACAAAGGATAAAAATACAAAAATGTGAAAAAAAGCGATTTTTTTTTTTTTTTTTTTTGTAGCAGAAATTGCCAAAATATGAATGCCATTGATGAAAAAAGATGAAAAAATGTGTTGCGGTTAGGATAAATACATTCGTAGGTGCAATATAAGTCTAAGTGATGAAAGTTAGTGAATTAAAAATTATTCACAAGGTTCAGTTGGGTGTTGTCTTGAAAAAGGCCTGTGAGGCTGAAACGCGTTGACCAAGCATCTGGAAAGCCTTATTTCTACATCTATATCTACTTTGAGCATACTACACTGTATTGATTATCTTTCACAGATAAATCCAGCTAGGAGCAGATCTTTCACAGATAAATCAAGCTAGGAGCAGAGCATCCACTAAAATCTCTGGATTTCCACCTGTGGTCGCAGCACTAACCCTGCAGCACCCAGCTGCACTAATCTCGCAACACCCAACTGAACCTTGAGAATAATTTTTCATTCACTAACTTTTATCACTTAGACTTATATTGCACCTACGGATGTATTTATCCTTACTTTAACACATTTTTTCAACAATGGCATCTTTTGGCAATTTCTACTAAATTTTTTTTTACATTTTTGTATTTGTATCCTTTTGTTGAAGGATTATCTTTTTTTTTTTTTTTATTCTTCACTATTTTTTTAGCTTTCAGTCACATCCCCTTTTTTTCATCTGTAACATAACTATATTGGACTCTACCTAAGTATACGCTTGGAGGTGTAAAAAAAGAATATTGTTTCACAAAATCCTGCATTGGTTCCGTTTTTAACAGTTTTACATACATTTTACCAGCTTGTGAGAAACTCTGCAAGTGATAGCATAAAATGGGCCTTTTGGGAATGTTTGTAAGCATCGATCACTATTATTGAATTTACACATGTATTTAATAACCATGTATATGATATCTTGTACCACTAATGATATTTGTAGGAAACATGAGACATTTCAAGACAAATCAAGACTGCAACATATAGAAATGTCGTTTAGGAATCCAGAGCTTAAAGGGACAGTCTACACCAGAATTATTGTTTTAAAAGATAGATAATCCCTTTATTACCCATTTCCCAGTTTTGCATAAGCAACACAGTTATAATAATATACTTTTAACCTCTGTGATTATCTTGTATCTAAGCCTCTGCAAACTGCCCCTTTTTTCAGTTCTTTTGACAGACTTGCAGTCTAGCCAATCAGTGCCTGCTCCCAGATAACTTCTCGTGCACGAGCACAGTGTTATCTATATGAAATACGTGAACTAACACCCTCTAGTGGTGAAAAACTGTTAAAATGCAATCTGAAAGGTGGGCTTCAAGGTCTAAGAAATTAGCATATGAACCTCCTAGGTTAAGCTTTCAACTAAGAATACCAAGAGAACAAAGCAAAATTGGTGATAAAAGTAAATTGGAAAATTGTTTAAAATTACATGCTCTATCTGAATCATGAAAGTTTATTTTGGCCTAGACTGTCCCTTTAAGGGCCGTAATCCTCCCTAACCATGAAATTGACTTATAGTCCCATTTGGTAGTTAGAGATCTTAGTTCGGATAGGAGGGGGGTGTAATTGTTTCGAATCAGTTGAGCTTTGTCGGGTGAGATAAAGATACTTAAATGTTTAATATTGTCAGACTTATGGGTGAACCCATAGGTTTGCATAAGGGTCTTGGTGTAGTCTATCGGGAAGCCCTTGGAATAGTATTCAGTCTTTGAGGTGTTAAGTTTATAATAAGACATGTCACCAAATTGTTTCAACAAAGATAGGAGGGCAGGGATAGTGGTTTGGGGGGCAGATGTAAATATTGTGATATCGTCAGCGAAGAGAGCAATTTTATGAGTGGTACCATGTAAGGTAATCCCAGAAATAGGAGTCCTGACGTGTGAGCTCAGCAAGGGGTTCTATCGCGAGGGCAAAAAGTAGGGGAGACAGAGGGCACCCCTGTCTTGTCCCGTTGGTCAAGGGGAAAAGGTCCAAGCAAAATCCCATGCCCCTTACCCTAGCCGTTGGGCACGAGTATAAGGCCCTTATCCAGGATTGGGTTTCTGTAGGGAACCTGAAGACATCCAGGACCTCCCATAGATACTCCCAGTGAACCCGGTTGAACGCCTTTTCGGCGACTAAAGAGACAACCGAAAAGGGCTTCCCCATTTTGGTGGCTTCCATAACAATGTTAAGAAGACGTCTAGTATTATCAGGGCCTTCGCGATTGTGGATAAAACCTACTTGGTCCACATTAATTAAGCTAGGTTAAAGAGTCGCCATACGATTTGCTAAAATCTTGGAATAAATTTTTATATCGGTATTAATTAATGATATAGGCCGGTAGCTGGGACATAGGGAGGGGTCCTTTTCGGGCTTAGGGATTGTGATAATGGCGGCTTTGAGAAACTCCTGTTTGAAGGAGCCTCGGGAGCCAGAGTATTGAAAAAACCTGTGAAGAATGGGGATAAGCTCCTTTTTTATAGGTTTTATAAAATAATGCAGGGAATCAGTCTGTGCCAGGGGCCTTAAGTGGTTTTAAAGAGTTGATTACTTGTTTAATTTCAAGCATGGATATTGGAGCTTTAAGGGAGTCCTGTTGTTCATTTAACAGGGTGGGGAGCTTAAGATGTTTGAGAGTCTGTTGAATGGAGGGTAATGCGGTGGCAGTGGGGATTCTGAGGATCGGATGTTATATAGTTCCTCATAATAAGAAGCGAACGTAGACCCTATTTGATTAGGTAGTGTGGAGGATCGACCCTTATGCTTTAAGGTTTGTATGCAGGAGGCACTTTCTCTATGTCTACGCTTATTGGCTGCTTTGTTTCCTTTATAATAAAATAATTGTCTAAGTTTGTTGCTGTTGCGTCAGTTTTATTTCTAGGGTACAAATATAAGCTTTTAGGTCCTTTATGGCAGATGAGTGTGCTGGGGAAGGATGTAGTCGGTTAAGCTTCTCCAGTGAGTTTGCTAAAGGCTAGTGAAAGGGGCAACCCCCAGGCCTTCCTAATTATGGCCTGCTTTCTTATTAATAGTCCTCTAATTGATGCTTTAATACCCCCCAAAGGGTATCATCCGCTACTGCTTGAGTGTCATTCAAAGTGATTAGTTATCTTAAATCTTTCTCTAATTCTTGTCAAAACTAAGACGTCTTTTTAACCTATTGGGGGATCCTTTCCTTTATCGTCCGGGAACTTCTCAGTTCTCGCACGGTTCTTCGGTATAGATTAATGGGGATAATCTTATCTCCAGTCGGTCTATTATGAGCTTTCCCAGCTTTTTTTTTTTCTGAGTGTTCCGGTCTGTGTTTGGCAGGTCCTGAGGAGATATCGTTCCTTCTGGGCGGATGCCTTCGGGTGCCCTTGTTTGTTTTAACAGACAGATTTATTTACTTTATATTCTTTTCCTACAGGAATTCTGGGATTGCTCGGATTTAGTTCTTCCAAGGAAGTCGTTCCCAGGTTTCATCCAGAGTTGGTGTCTGCACTGTTAATTGTTAGTGACGCATGTTGCGCCTGGCTGGTCCGGCGGGACCTACTGGTTCACTTGTTTTTGTTTTCATAAACTACACTTTTCCTTGCGACCTTTGGGTCTGGATGTAAAGGAGCTCTTGGGCTGGCCGTGTCAGTCTGCTCCAGAGACATGGGCCGGTGGAGTCCCACGCGTCCCTTCGCATCCCCGTCCTGAGGGATGCGGTCCTTGCTGCTGTTGTGCGGTTCTGGCCTTTTTGGGCTGCCCTTGGTGGTTCTCCTAGAGACTAGGTGCTGTTGGTGGCTAGTATAGGTCTGGTCCTGCTGAGGTGGCTGGTTGCTCCTACCTCCGCTTATGGGAGATTTTGATGCTCTGATGGGATCTTGGAGGTTGCAGCTCACCCTGGTTTCTCTAGTGTTGCCACTGGTGTTTCGGTCGTTTCACCTGCCCCTTAGGGATCAGGAACCGAGGTGTTCTCGGTATCCCATACTTTGTGACTGCTGGCCCGGGGTTTTTATTCTTGGACTCGAGCAGCATGTGTTATCACAGTATATATCCAGGGTTCTTCTGTACTTGCTGTTTGAGGTCTTTAGTTTCATCGATGAGTTAGTCTGCCAGCTTGTTGGGCCGGTTTGGGGTGTGTGGCCCCGGGTCCTGACTAGTGGAATCTGACCCCTTCTCAGATCTCATCGTATGTTTGGGAGGGGAGTCTAGGGTTCTGTCTGTCCAAGTTCTGGCTATCTCTCCTTAAGTCCCTGTTATCCCCTTGGGTATTAGCGGTTGGGTCAGGATGGGTTCCATTGTTCTCCTTGGGGAGTTTGGAATTGTTGGCAGATTGGGTACCTGTGCACGGGCTTCTGAGCCTTCTTTTCTTAGGGTTTTTTTGCCCTATTGTCCTCATTAGGTCTAGGATTTGACTCTGGACTGTTTGCCCTTTCCTTTTTTTTTTAATTTGTCTTCACATTTGCGGACTTTTGCATGGCACATGGTGGTTGCACGTTATTTGCTTTGCTGCCAGGTGTTGTGGGGGCTTGAGAGGCTGTCTCTCATAGATCTTATTCCTTTTTCTGTTGGGCTCTGGATGGTCTGTCTTGATTTTTCTCCTATGGCCTGTGGTAGACTTCCCTGACGGGGGGTGCTTTTTGGGTCTGCCACCACTCTGCCCTTTGGGGCAATCGGTGCCTGTGCATTCATCGATAGATGGTTTAGGTGTCTTGGGGACAAGTCCTATGTCTTTTCATATGGGGGATTCTGGTTCCCCTTAAAAAGAAGGGTCACGTTGGTCATTAGTGTAACTTGCGGAGAATCCATTCTGTTAACTTAGCTTGGATGCTGGATGCCTTGTGGGCTTGCCCTTTGGGATTCCGTGTTCACCGGTTTGTGGGAATTATCCCTGGGTTCTGGTCGCTTTTTCTTTAACGCGTGCCTGGTAGTTTTTTCTCCCTCCCTTTGTGTGGGGGTGGGTCCTTATTGTCAGCTGTAAGAGCCCTGATGGTTAGCTTCGCTACCTAATGAGCGGTGCGTTTGCAGTTTGACTCAGCTGAAACTATTACACCTTGGTTGCTAGAAATCTTTTAAGGGTCAGAGAGAGGAGCTTCTTTGCTCCGTCTGGAGGAGTGGGATCCTTAGGGATTCTTTGGTTGTCGAGAGGATTGGTTCTCTGATGCGTTTTGGCTTCTCTGCGTCCTATAGTGGTGTTGTGTTGGTCTACACTGTCTAGGTTGCAAAGGAGAGTGATGTTTGGTGCAAGCGGCTGTGCTTCCTCTCACGCTTTTAGCATGGTAGTCTTTTGCTCGCTCGTTCTTCAGCAGCGGAAGCTTTTCCTAGCTTGTGATGCATCCTCAGTCTGTTGTAGACTGGGTGTGGGTCTTGACTGTGGTAAGGGATTTTCCCTTTCGCGATCCTGATCGGTGGTGACACTTGTCCACGCTGTGTAGCAGTTTCTGCATCCGCCGGTACTTGGGATCCTTTTGTTTCTCTCTGGTCATTTCCTGTTTTCTGCTGCTGTCTTTTCTACCCTGACGTGTTCAGGTGAGCCTAGCGAGCGGATCTTGGTTGTTTTCTTGAAGGCCTGATTTGGTCTTTCTGTCCTGTCTGGTTTTCCCTCTGGGAATTGTTAGTCGGGTTCCCCTTGTCGGTTTAAGGGGCTGTGCCTGGGTTGTTGCCCCTGAGAGTGGGGGTCTTCAAGGCCTGTGTCTCGGTTGCATCTAGTAGTGGTAGCTGTCCAGGTCCTTTGGGCTGTCGGTGGTTTTACATCCACGGGGTAGTGTTTTTGTTCTTTCAATGATGTTCCTGGTTTTCGGACGAAACTGGACTTTGTTTTCTGGCAATGTTTTTTTCGGTGGGTGCCTTCAATGGTCTGCCTCTTACCCTCCCGTCTTGGCATTCTGTGTCCTCTTTGGCTTGGGTATAAATTTCCCATAAGTAATGAATGCGGCTGTGGACTCTTTCCCATTAGGAAGAAAAACATAAATTATGCTTACCTGATAATTTCCTTTTCTTCCGTGGGAAAGCGTCCACAGCTCACTGCAGTTTTTGAGGCATTGTTGTTTTCATCTTCTGGCACCTTTTCACCTTGATGCTTCTTCCACTGTTCCTTGTTCCTCTGCTGAATGACTGGGGGATAGGGGAAGTGGGAGGAGTATTTAAACCTTTGACTGGTGGGTCTTTGCCTCCTCCTGGTGGCCAGGTTCTTATTTCCCATAAGTAATGAGTGCGGCTGTGGACTCTTTCCAATGGAAGAAAAGGAAATTATCAGGTAAGCATAATTTATGTTTTTTCCTTCATTCTCTTTCTATCTTTATTTTAAAAAGAAGGCATCTAAGCTTTTTTTTTTT